>NW_026575586.1:0-41245 GCF_028641065.1 Leucoraja erinaceus
CCCATTGGCTGGCAACAAATCTAACATGGGTAGACTAGCATAGAAGTCTGGATGACTGAGGGAGTTTTTCCAACGATGTGTGACTCCAGATGTTACCAAACAAATCGGGTCACCCCTTCAGATTTTTTCCCCGTACCCTTAAAACCATGTCCCTGGTCCTTGATTCAGCTTCAGATTCAGATTCAGATTCAATTTTAATTGTCATTGTCAGTGTACAGTACAGAGACAACGAAATGCATTTAGCATCTCCCTTAAAGGGCGACATAAAAAAACGATTTTGAATAAAAAATAAATAATAAGGGTCCGGGGGGGGGGGGGGGGGGGGGGGGGGGGGGGATGGCATTCACCGAGGTACGTTGTTAGTAGAGTGACAGCCGCCGGAAAGAAGGCTGTTCCTAGACTGCTGGTTCGGCACGGAGAGACCTGTAGCGACTCACCGGATGGAGGAGCGGGAAACAGTCCATGGTGTCGGGGTGACCTTACTCTTGGCAAGAGACCTCGTTCCTCCACTCGATCTATTCCTCTCATGATTTGATAAATCTCATGGAGAAGTCTCTAACACCCGACATGTAGCCATCATGATGAGCGCTTGACGGCACTGGGCAAAACACTGTAATCGCTGGGTTTATAAGGATGCGGGGGGGCAGACGCGCGGGCGGGGGGGGGGGGGCTCATGAAAACTTCACAGCAATAGTGGAAAAAGGCTTGGATTGGCTTGGATTTGGAGAGGATGTTTACAACTAGTGGGAGAGTCTAGGAACAGATCTCACAAGCCTCAGACATAAGCAAGGACATGCTTGAGATAAGATGAGGAGAAGTACAGAACACCACGGCGGTCCGGGGGATGTCACAGTTTAAGGCTAAGAGGGAAGGTCTTTTAGGACCGAGATGAGGAGAACAATTTAACTTTTTTTTACACAGAGGAGGGGGGAATCTCTGGCAATTCTCTTGCCACAGAGGGTAGTTGAGCCTGTTCATTGACTATATTTAAGAGGGAGTTAGATTTGGAACTTGTGCGCTCAAGGGATCAGGGGGTATGGAGAGAAGGCAGGTACGGGCGATAATGAATTGGATGATCAGCCATGAGCATATTGAATGGCGGTACAGGCTGAAAGGGCCGAATGGCCTACTCCTGCACCAATTTTCTATGTTTCTATGTTTCTATGAAAGGTATTTAGTCAGAGGGTGGTGAATCTGTGGGATTCATTACTATAGAAGGCTGTGGAGGCCAAGTCAGTGGATATTTTTAAGGTGGAGATTGTACGAGTGTCAGGGGTTATGGGGCGGAAGGCAGTAGAATAGGGTTGAGAGGGAAAGATAGATCAGCCACGATTGAATGGCGGAGTGGACTCGATGGGCCGAATGGCCTAATTCTACCCCCAACAACTTACAAAGTTACTCCAGCATTTTGTGTCTACCTTCGTTGTAAGATCTGTAGTTCTTCCCAAACATTTACCTGCTGGAGATTTGGCGGGAGCAGGCCGTGGTATAGAGGTTCACTTGCAGCGGGCAAGTTTGATTCACTCACTAATAACGAGTTTGAGGGAAAAAAAAAATCAATGCAAGACCCATATCAGCAGCATCACAGGTCACTTGCCTATATATAATTTAATACCGAGACTCACTCTAGCGACCTGCTCTGTCTGTATTCTGGTACTTACCAAAATAAAGCCATCATTTTTTTAAAAAATTCCCTTCTTTACAGTATAAATCCTCAGGCAAGATTTTGCAGAGCAATTTTGTGTGTGTTTCAATCTCGCAATTCACCGGACGTGTATGCCCGTTCGATAAAGAAAATATCGTCACGGTGAATTGGGTCAAAGAAGAGTTGAAGCCTAAAGACTTCATATTATTAATCTTGCCAATCACAATGGTAATGTCAGAGGGTCAATCGTCAATAGACAATAGACAATAGGTGCAGGAGGAGGCCATTCGGCCCTTCGAGCCAGCACCACCGCCATTCCATATGATCATGGCTGATCATCCAACTCAGTATCCCATACCTGCCTTCTCTCCATACCCCCTGATCCCTTTAGCCACAAGGGCCACATCTAAATCCCTCTTAAATATAGCCAATGAACTGGCCTCAACTACCTATTGTGGCAGAGAATTCCACAGATTCACCACTCTCTGTGTGAAAAATGATTTTCTCATCTCGGTCCTAAAAGATTTCCCCCTTATCCTTAAACTGTGACCCCTTGTTCTGGACTTCCCCAACATCGGGAATAACCTTCCTGCATCTAGCCTGCACCAACCCCTTAAGGATTTTGTAGTGTTTCTATAAGATCCCTCCTCAATCTTCTAAATTCACAGCAAGTACAAGCCGCGTCTATCGTATCTTTCTTTCATATGAAAGTACTGCCATCCCAGAATGAGTCTGGTGAATCATGGCTGATCATGGCTGATCTTCCCAGTCAGTATCCCGTTTCTGTTTCTGCCCTTCTCCCAAAATAGCCAATCAGGTGCAGGAGTAGGGTCATAGTTTTAAGTCGAGTCAGAGCATGATTACAGCATGGAAACAGGCCTTCGGTCCAACTTGCCCACACCGGCCAACATGCCCCAGCGACACTAGTCCCAACCTGCCAGCATTTTGGTCCATATCCCTCCAAACCCGTCCTATCCATGCATCTGTCCAACTGTTTCTTAAACGTTGGGATAGACCCTGCCTCGACTGCCTCGTCTGGCAGCTCGTTACATGCACCCACCACCACCCTTTGTGTGAAAAAGGTTACCCCTCAAATTTCTATTAAATCTTTCCCCCCTTTGCCTAAAACCCATGTCCTCTGGTCCTTGATTCACACTACTCTGGGCAAAGAGACTCTGTGCATCTACCCGATCTATTCCGCTTCATGATTTTATCCACCTCTATACGCTCAACGGTCATCTCCTGCTCTCCAAGGAATAGAGGACCCAGCTGCTCAACCCTCCCCCAACAGCTCAGACTCTCGAGCCTTGGCAATATCCTCGTAAATCTTCTCTGAACCCTTTCCAGCTTGACATGGAGCCCAGAACTGAACACAATATTCAAAATGCAGCCTCACCAACGTCTTATACAACAGCAACATGACCTCCCAACTTCTATACTCAATACTCTAACTGATGAAGGCCAAAGTGCCAACAAGCATGTAACGTAGGCAACAATAATCTTTTTCTGGTGACACAAGGAAGGGAAGTAGTTTTGTGCTCACCATCCATTGCACATGTCTGAAGAAGGGATTCGACCCGAAATGTCACCCATTCCTTCGCTCCATAGATGCTGTCTCACCCGCTGAGTTTCTCCAGCATTTTTGTCTACCATACATATCTGAATTCTATTTTTGTTTTAGAGAGATACAGCGCGGAAAACAGACCCTTCGAACCCAGACCGAGTCCAACCGCAGCAACCAGCTTTCCCCCCCCCCCCCCCCCCCCCATACACTAACACTATCCTACACCCACTAGGGACAATTTTACCAAAGCCAATTAACCTACAAACTTGTACGTCTTTGTAGTGTGGGAGGGAACCGGAGCTCCTGGAGAAAACCCGCGCAGGTCACAGGGAGAACGTGCAATCTTCCTGGCAACAGCACCCATGGTCTGGATCGAACCTGGGTCTCCGGTGCTGTGAGGCAGCAACTCTACCGCTGATGGACACAAAATGCTGGAGTAACTCAGCGGGTCAGGCAGCATCTCTGGAGAAAAGGAATAGGCGATGAATAGGATCAAAATCCTTCTTCAGACTCCTCAGTTACTCCAGTATTTTGTGTCTCACGAAGGTAGATAGACTTGTAAAGAAGGCGTGCGATATGCTTGCCTTCACCGGTATGGGCCATTGAGTAGAAAAGTCAAGAAGTCAGGAAACAATTTTATTACGGAGTTTGGTTTGGCCGCAACCTGGAGTGTTGCATGCAGTTTAGTTTAGTTTAGTTTAGTTTAGTTTAGTTTAGTTTAGTTTAGTTTAGTTTAGTTTAGTAACTGTCACTGTATGTCATGTTGTTACTTGTGGGCGGAGCACCAAGGCAAATTCCTTGTATGTGAATACTTGGCCAATAAACTTCCTTACTTACTTACTTACTTACTTACTTAGTTCAGAGATACAGAGCGGAAACAGGTCCTTCGGACTACCGGGTCCACGCCGACCAGCGATTCCCCGACATTAACACTATCCTACACCCACTAGGGTCAATTTTTCATTTACACCAAGCCAATTAACCTACATACCTGCACGTCTTTGGAGTGTGGGTGGGAACCGAAGATCTCGGAGAAAACCCACGCAGGTCACGGGGAGAACGTACAAACTCCATACAGACAGACAGCGCCCGTAGTCGGGATTGAACCCAGGTCTCCAGTGCTGCATTCGCTGTAAATCAACATCTCTACCGCTGCGCCACCATGACCGCCCATAGTTCTGGTCGCCCCCATTGCAGGAGAGATATGGGGGTTTTTTAGAGAGGGTGCGGAGAGGTTTACCAGAATGCTTCCTTGATGAGAAGGTGTGAGCTGTAAGGACAGGCTGGAGGTTGTGGGGGGGTAACCCTGAAAGAAAAAAATAGAAAAAACTAGTTAGAGGCATAGGAGGTAGACGAAAATGCTGGAGAAACTCAGCAGGTGAGGCAGCATCAATGGAGCGAAGGAATAGGTGACGTTTCGGGTCGAGACCCTTCTTCAGGCTGATGTGGGGGTGATGGGAAAGGGGAGGGGGAGGGGGGAGAAAGAGGAGGGGTGTGGGGGAGATGGGGAAGGGGAGTGGAGGGCAGGGAAGATTGGGAAGGGAAAAGGGGAGGGGTGAGTGAGGAGGGAGGGGGTGGGGAAAGGGAGCGGGGACAGTGGAGGGGGTTCTCTTCACCACAAGCCAAGATCCATGACAGGCTATAAACACAATAACAAATAAGTGCTGAACTACAACAGATGATTATTATTATTATTATTATTGCACGATATTTGTTATTTATTGGGGACGCGTGCATGTGTGTATACACACACTGAACTTTTTTTCTTCTCCCGTGATGTACTATGTTTACATATTCTGTCGTGCTGCAGCAAGCAAGAAATGTCGTTGTCCCGCTATCTGGGACAACATGACAATAATTCTCCTGCCGGTTGTTGACTCTTTGAATAAAAGGGGAGGTGTAGGAGAGACGGAGGGGGCCAGGAAAGGGGGAGAGGGTTTGGGGGGACAAAGGGGGAGGGGGAGGAGAAAGAGTTTTGGAGGTTTGGGCCCCAAGCAGGGGGGGGGATGCAAATGCCCAAGAACCATGTCTCTCTGCCGTTATCGTTGCCTGTTCTACATGCCAGGACAAGTCAGGAGTCGGGGAATGGTGCGTATTTTCCCCGTCACGTCTAACCCAGTTTGCAGTCTGGATAAATGCTGTCATGTAATGTCGGCGAGGGCGCCACTTACCGAAGTAAACAAAAACGCCCTTCTGGTGAAATACTGAGTAGGAACATGCAGAGTGATTTGCCGCGCAGTTCCTCATCGTTCACCTCAATAGCGGGGCGACAAATAATCACACTTACACCTATTGTTGTGCTGATGGAAGGGAATCCAACGCGAATCGAGTCGGAGATTTAATGGATGCTCACGGCTCAAGTGAAACGTGTAACAAGGGCCTTGAAGGGAATATATCTGTCACAAATCGAAAGATAACACAATTTATTCAAGAAGTGTAATAAAACAACATCGGCTCAGAATGATGTGTAGGAAGGAACTGCAGATGCTGGTTTAAACCGAAGATAGACACACAATGCTGGAGTAGCTCAGCGGGACAGGCAGCCTCTCTGGAGGGAAGGAAGGTGACGTTTCGGGACGAGACCCTTCTTCAGACTAGAGGGATAGAGGGAGAGAGAGAGTAGTGAGGGAGGGGTTGGGAGAAAGGGAGAGAGAGGGTGGGGGAGACAATAGACTATAGGTGCAGGAGTAGGCCATTTGGCCCTTCGAGCCAGCACCACCATTCAATGTGATCATGGCTGATCATCCCCAATCAGTATCCCGTTCCTGCCTACTCCCCATGTCCCCTGACTCCGCTATTTTTAAGTGCAGGCAGCGCCCGTAGTCGGGATCGAACCCGGGTCGTCCTGCCCCCTGTAAGGCAGCAAATCTTACCGCTGCGCCACCGTGAACCGCCCCTTGTATGACCCACAAAGGAGACAGTGGTGCCCAAGATAAGGGCTCCTGTTTTAGATATCAAATTTAGACAATAGCCACAATAGACAATAGGTGCAGGAGTAGGCCATTTGGCCCTTCGAGCCAGCACCAACCATTCAATGTGATCATGGCTGATCATCCCCAATCAGTACCCCATCCTGCCTTCTCCCCATATCCCCTATCTTTAAGAGCCCTATCTAGCTCTCTCTTGAAAGTATCCAGAGAACCAGCCACCACCGTTCCCTGAGGCAGAGAATTCCACAGACTCACCACCCTCTGTGAGAAAAAGTCTTTCCTCGTCTCCGTTCTAAATGGCTCACTCCTTATTCTTAAACTGTGTGGCCCCTGGTTCTGGACTCCCCCAACATCGGGAACATGTTTCCCGCCTCTAGTGTGTTCTAAACCCTTAACAATCTTATATGTTCAATGAGATCCTCCTCTCATCCTTCTAAATTCCAGAGATGTACAAGAGAGAGAGGGAGTGAGAAAAAAGTAGGGAGGGAGAGAGGGAGAGGAAATAGGTAGGAGAGAGACACATCGATGAGCAGATGAAAACCAGCAAAGTGAATCCATTAATAGTCTGGTCAAAGGCCCTTAATGGAAGTGCTACTCTGGGTCATGTTCCACCATTGTAAAGAACCCCCATTCTACCACAACCAGAGAGCAGTCATGAACTACTTATCTACCTCATTGGAACGACCCCTCGGGACTATCCTTGATTGGACTTTGCCCTGGCTTGTACCTTGCACTAAACATTATCCCCTTATCCTGTACTATCTGTACCCTTACTGTAAAAACGGTCTGGATTGTCCTCTCTATCACGCGTTGTCTTTCCGCTGACTGGTTAAGCGCACAACAAAAGCTTTTCACTTGTACCCTCGGTACACGTGGCAAACAAATTGAACTGAACTGGTTTGCCCACATGCTCCCTCACCCCCACTGTAAACGTTACACATTCCCTGTAACCCTGGCTCCACTTAAGGGCCTGTCCCACTTGCGATTTTTTTTCAGCGACTGGCCGGCATCGTCGACTGACGTATCAGGTCAACCGTAAAAATCACGGCGTGATTGACGCGTGAGCTGGCTGACGTGTGGTGCGTCCTCAAGTGTCCGGCGACATTTTTTGTGTGGCCGCTGGATTTGAAATGTTCGTGACCAACTGGTAGTCAGTCAAAGACACCGGCAGTCGCGGAAAAACAATCGCCAAGTGGGACAGGCCCTTTAGCCGCCCGCGCCGTGCGAAACGGGGAACATTCAAGCCATTCTCATCTCCTCCACCAGACTCTGGTCTTCCAGCCGAGAACACCATGAGAGATTGTTGTCACTTTCCTCTCCCCGAATCAAAGCGTCTGACTCATGACGTCCCTTCCCTGCCATTAGTTTTCCCTTTTACCCTTTACGGCCCCCGCCCGTTCCGGGCTGGAGCGGTATCCCGAACACAATGCCGTGGCGGCATTAACCAGATAGAAAGCTCCCGTTCGCAATATTTGACACAAAGCTAAAGGTGGGACAGGAAGCCAACGTACAGAGAGGAACCAGCCCCAGGGAGGGGGGAGGCAAAGGGGCTGCAGGTTTAACAGGTAGCAGGAAACATGTTCCCGATGTTGGGGGAGTCCAGAACCGGGGGCCACACAGTTTAAGAATCAGGGTTCAGCCCTTTAGAATGGAGATGAGGAATCACTTTTTCTCACAGAGAGTGGTGAGTCTGTGGAATTCTCTGCCTCAGAGGGCAGTGGAGGCCGGTTCTCTGGATGCTTTCAAGAGAGAGCTAGATAGGGCTCTTGAAGCTAGTGGACTCAGGGGATATGTGGAGAAGGCAGGAATGGGATACTGATTGGGGATGATCAGCCATGATCACATTGAATGGTGGCGCTGGCTCGAAGGGCCGAATGGCCTACTCCTGCAGCTATTGTCTATTGTCTGGCGCTGTGAGGCAGCAATTCTACGCTGCGCCGCCGTGCTTCGTCTCTGGAAGCCTCTTCGCCACCCGTGCTAAACCGTGAGAGGCGCAGCTGTGACCTACCTTCGCAGTAGTGCACTCCGTCACCCGTGAATGGCGGTGCTGGCTTGAAGGGCCGAATGGCCTACTCCCACACCTCTATAGTCTATTGTCTATTATTGATTACAGGATTGAGGATCCATGCAATTTTGAGGCAAATAAATTCATACGATCATTTCGTTTTAGTTTTGGTTTTAGCGATACAGCACCAAAACAGGCCCTTCGGCCCACCGAGTCCGCGCCGACCAGCGACCCCCACACACTGACACTGTCCCACACACGCTCGGCACAATTTACATTGACACCAAGCCGATTAACCTACAAGCGTGCACGTCTTTGGAGTGTGGGAGGAAACCGTAGATCTCAGAGAAAACCCACGCAGGGCACGGGGAGAACGTACAAACTCCGTACAGAGAGCGCCCATAGTCGGGATCGAACCCGGGTCTCTGGCGCTGTAAAGCAGCGACTCTACCGCCGCGCCACCCTTGCCGCCCCTAATTTTAATTTTATTTAATATATTTCTGTATGTTATGAGTATGTAGATTATGTAGATGTTACTAGAATGTTGCCTGGGTTTCAACAACTAATTTACAGAGATAGGTTGAATAAGTTAGGTCTTTATTCTCTGGAGCGCAGAAGGTCAAGGGGGGGACTTGATAGAGGTCTTTAAAATGAGGATGAGAGGGATAGACAGAGTTGATGTGGACAGCTTTTCCCCTTTGAGAATAGGGAAGATTCAACGAGCGGACATGACTTCAGAAACTAAGGGACAGAAGTTTAAGGGGTAATTTGAGGGGGAACCTCTTTACTCAGAGAGTGGTAGCGGTGTGGAATGAGCTTCCAGTGGAAGTGGTGGAGGCAGGTAAATTAGTATCATTTAAAAATAAATTGGATAGGCATATGGATTGGAAGGGAATGGAGGGTTATGGTATGAGTGCAGGCAGGTGGGACTAAGGGAAAAAAGGTTGTTCGGCACGGACTTGTAGGCCGAGATGGCCTGTTTCCGTGCTGTAATTGTTGTATGGTTATATGGTTATATGAGGTCTGTGTTTACAAACTCATGGTGTAGCTGCAAGTTAAAATTTACATTGTCCTGTTTTTGGTACATATGTCAATAAAATACTCTCGATTTGTGAACTTAGTGGCACTGTGATATGTTGCTGGTTAACTTGAGCTGCAGAAGTGGATTTAAACCCTGCGATGTCAGCTGGGGAAATTGAACCCGAAAAACATGGTGTTGAAGAAGCAGCTCAGACCATCACACAAACCAACCTCCCTCCCTTTGATAGACACAAAAAACTCAGCGGGACAGGCAGCATCTCGGGAGTGAGGGAATGGGTGACGTTTCGGGTCGAGACTCCTTCTTCAAAACGTCACCCATTCCTTCTCTCCAGAGATGCTGCCCGCCCCGCTGAGTTACCTCTGACCGGACGGGTGTCAAAGGTGACGGGGGGAGAAGGCTCCTAGGAGAATGGGGTTGAGAGGGAAAGATAGATCAGCCAGTAAACTGCATGGGCTGAATGGCCTAATTCCGCTCCGATGACTTGTGAATTTATGAGGATGCTTTGAAGATGTTGCAGAAGAGATTTACTAGAATACTTTGCCCAGCCAGCCTGAAGAAGGGTCCGTACCCGGAAACGCCACCTATTTGGTCTCCAAATCTGAGGAAGCGGACATTATTGCATAGAGGGAGTGCAGAGACGGTTCACCAGACTGATCCTGGGATGTCAGGACTGTCTTATGAAGAAAAGACTGGATAGACTTGGTTTATACTCTCTAGAATTTAGAAGATTGAGAGGGGATCTTATAGAAACTTACAAAATCTTAAGGGGTTGGACAGGTTAGATGCAGGAAGATTGTTCCCGATGTTGGGGAAGTCCAGGACAAGGGGTCACAGCTTAAGGATAAGGGGGAAATCCTTTTAAAACCGAGATGAGAAGAACTTTTTTTTCACACAGAGAGTGGTGAATCTCTGGAACTCTCTGCCGCAGAGGGTAGTTGAGGCCACAGTTCATTGGCTATATTTAAGAGGGATTTAGATGTGGCCCTTGTGGCTAAGGGGATCAGGGGGTATGGAGAGAAAGCAGGTACGGGATACTGAGTTGGCAGTGATCAGCCATGATCATATTGAATGGCGGTGCAGGCTCGAAGGGCCGAATGGCCTACTCCTGCACCTATTGTCTATTGTCTATTGAACCAGCACCGCCATTCAATAGGGTCATGGCTGATCAACCAAAATCGGTATCCCATTCCTGCTTTTTCCCCATACCCCCTGTTTCCGTTAGCCTTAAGAGCTAAATCTAAAGGGCCTGTCCCACCAGGCCATCATTTGTGGGTCATTTACGCGACCTGGTAGCGTGTGGTTAGCATGTGGGTAGCGTGTGGTTAGCATGTGGGTAGCGCGTGGGTAGCGCGGGTCGGGTGCACGGAGTGGCGTGGAGGAGTGTGGAGTGGCGCGCGGTATCGCGTATCGCGTCGCCAGGATTTCATCCTGTACGAAATCTTCACGCGCCACCGGCCCCCTGTCGCGTAAATGACGGCCAAGTGAGACAGGGTTGACGTTTCGAGTCGAATGGGTGACGTTTTCGGGCCGAGACCCTTCTTCAGACTGAAACATCATCCATTCCTTCTCTCCAGAGATGCTGCCGGTCCCGCGGAGTGACTCCTGTTTGGGTCTATCTTCAATCTTCAATTTAAACCAGCATCTGCAGTTCCTTCCTACACATCATTCTGGTTATTCAAATGAGGTCACGCGCTCCAGACGGCTGTGCGGACGCACGGTGACGTGCGTGACAGTCACGCGTCAGTCGCTACATGGCCTGTTGCGTAAATAAATGGCCCCTAATCTTTCTTGCTTGATTACATCCAGTGATTGGCCTCCACTACTGCATTCGTGCCAGAGAATCCAAAAGATTCACAAACTATCTGGGTGATGAAAAAGTTTTCTTCTTCTCTCAGTCCTAAAATGGCCATACCCCTTATTCTTAAACTGTGTGACCCTGGTTCTGGACTCCCCCAACATCGGGAAAAACATTTTTCCTGCAGTCTATCCTGTCCAATCCTTTAAATATGTGATATGTGCGATAAGTATCCCCCTCTCATCCTTCTTCAATCCCTGGGAACACAAGCCCAGACGATCCATTCTTTGCATCGTATGACAGTCCCAGCCATCCCGGAAATTAACCTGGTGAACCTACGCACCGCTGCCTTCCCCGCTGTCAATAATAGCAAGAATGCACTGGTTTCTGGACTCCCCCCCCCCCCAACATGGGGAACATTTTTCCTGCTGCGTTGATTGCTGAGGCCGGGGCAGGATGCAGTGATCTCTCAGATCCTCAGGAAACCAAACCCGCTTGCCCGGGAAAGCGGAGAGAACTGAGCCTGCACGTCCCGAATGTGAGCACAGGACGCCTGCTGGCTGGGACGGACTCCATGAAGTTCCATTTTTACTGTGCGGTTGAGTGGGGGGGGTTAGGGGGACATTTCACCCGTGTGTAACCCTTCCACCGACTGCCTTTAACAAACGGGCCTGACCCTGTTGTTCATTGAGATGTTGTCCCGTTGCTCTGCTGTTCCTCACCCGGACTGAGATGAGGAAAAACATTTTCCCAAGGACTGAGGATAAGGAAAATCTTTTCCCAGGGATTGAGATGAGGAAAAACTTTTTTTTTTCCCAAGGACTGAGATGAGGAAAATCTTTTCCCAGGGATTGAGGATGAGGAAACACTCTTTTTCCCAAGGCTGAGGATACGGATAAACTTTTTCCAAGGACTGAGATGAGGGGGGAAAAACTTTGCACCCAGAGAGTTTGTGAATATGGTGGATTGTCGGCCAGTTTTGGTATCCTAATTTGAGGAAGGACATTTCTTGTTAGTGAGGGAGTACAGTCACCAGGTTAAATCGCCGGTGATGGGGGGACTGACATTATGAGGAGAGAATGGATCGACTGGGCTTGTATTCACTTGAATTTAGAAGGATGAGAGGGCATCTTATAGAAACATATGCAATTCTTAATGGATTTGACAGGCTAGATGCAGGGAAAATGTTCCCCATGTTGGGGGAGTCCAGAACCAGGGGTCACACAGTTTAAGAATAAGGGGTCGGCTATTTAGGACTGAGATGAGGAAAAAACGTTTTCACCCAGAGAGTTGTGAATCTGTGGAATTCTCTGCCACAGAAGGCAATGGAGGCCAATTCACTGGACATTTTAAAGAGAGAGTTAGATATATGTAGCTATGAGGGCTAAAGGAATCAAGGGATATGGGGAGAAAGCAGGAAATGATGTACTTATTTTGGATGATCAGACATGATTATATTTGAATGGCGGGTGCTGGCTCGAAGGGGCCGACATGGCCTACTCCTGCAGGTGTTATGTTTCTACCTCAGCTTAGGAGTGCTGAGGTGAGACTGATGAAGAGAAGGGCAACTTCAAACTCTCAGTCTGAAGAGGGTTGACACGAAACGTCACCCGTATCCTTCTCTCCAGAGGTGTTGCCTGTCCCCGCAGAGTTACTCCAGCATTGGCATTTTGTGTTCTATCTTCGGTTTCAACCGGTCCATTTGATTTTACCAACTTACAGGCTTGAGCGCAGAAAGACAAACTCTAAACTTACAAACACCAGCGGCCCCCATGAATATTGATTTCTCGATCTTAAGTAACCACACTTGCTCCGCCCTCTCTCTCCGGCCAACTCCCCAACCCTAGTTCGCACGACACGTTCACACTGTCCTCCTGATTAAGTTTTCCCGATTCGTTGTATGCCTCGTTGTCACCCTTCCCCCCTTCAGCAACAATGAGCCGTTCTGGAGCATCGTTTGCTTTGATCTTTCCTTTCCACACCTGACCCTTAAATATCTCCAGTTCCTTTCCCTGACCTCCCGTCTCTGAAAAAAGGACCTCAACCCAAAAACATCACCCATTCTTTCTCTCCAGAGATGCTGCCTGTCCCGCTAAGTTACTCTCCAGCATTTTGTGTGTCTGTCTTTCGGTGGTAACCAGCAGCTGCAAGTTCTCTTCCAACACGTTTCGTTAGGGTTTTTCTGTGCTCCAGTATTGCAGCCCGATATATTATATATGTCTCAGTCACCCCACATGGTGTCAGCATCGTTGGGCTCGCTTGCAGAATTTATATACTCTAAACCGCCCCACCTATGACAACCATCTTACTTCTTCCCCTTGCCAGACGGGAAGAACGGTACCAGGAGGATCCGAAAACGTACATGTACAGGTTCAGGAAAAGCTTCGTTCCCGGCAGAAATCAGGCTATTAAACACTGCCACCGTCCAAAAGAATACGAACTAATATACTTTAGTACATTCTTTTTTACTTTGCAAACTCTAGTGTCTATATATTTGTCTGTTTATTTTTCTATATATTCGATAAGCAATATCCTATATCTGCCGTGTGTGTGTGCGTCCTGTTGAGTATGTGTGTTAGTTTGGTTTGTGTGTATGTGGTGTATGTGTGTGTGTTGTGTGTGTGTGTGGGTGGGTGTTTGTGGTGTGGTTGTGTGTGTGTGTGTTGTCTGTCGAGTGTGTGGCGCTCAGGTGGTGCGTGTGTGTATGGGTGTTGGTGTGTATGGGTGTGTTTGGGTGTGGTGTGTGTGTTGTGTTGGTGTGTTTGTGGTTTGTGGTTTCTGCTATGTCTGAGTGTGAGTGTGTGTGTGCGTGTGTGTGGTGTGTGGTGAGTGGGTGGGGGTGTGTGTGTTTTTGAGTTTGTGTGACGTGTGTGTATAGTGTGTGGTGTGTGTGGGTGTGTGTCGTGTGTGTGTGTGTTGTGTGGGTGTGTGTGTGTGTGTGTGTGGTGTGGGTCGCTGTTGGTGTGTGTGTGTGTGTGTGTGTGTGTGTGTGTGTGTGTGTGTGTGTGTGTGTGTGTGTGTGTGTGTGTGTGTGTGTGTGTGTGTGTGTGTGTGTGTGTGTGTGTGTGTGTGTGTGTGAGTGTGTGTGTGCGTGTGTGTGTGTGTGTGTGTGTGTGTGTGTGTGTGTGTGTGTGTATGTGTGTGTATGTGTGTGTGTGTGCGTGTGAGTGTGTGGGTGTGTGTGTGTGTGTGGCTGTTTGTGTGTTGTGTGTGTGTGTGTGTTGTGTGTGTGTGTGTGTGTGTGTGTGTGGTGTGTTTGGGTGTGGTGTCGGTCTGTCCGGTTGTATGTCTGTCTGTGTTGTTTGTGTGCGTGTAATGATGTAGCTAACGGCTGTTTTGTTACAGCCTTTCATTGTTTCAATTAAGGACTGTTAAGTTATCTGCTTTTTGTTTGCTCACGTAATTGGGCCCAGACATGTCGTGGAAGTTTTCTGAAGACAGACCCAAAAAGCTGTAGGACTTCAACAGGTCAGACATCACTTTATGGCGAAAAGGGATAGGAGACGGTTCGGGTCTAGAGCCCTTCTACAGCACTGAGTCCGGGTGTGTGGGGGTGGGGTAGGGAGGGGGGGAACGATAATAGCCGGTGATGTAGAGAGTATGTCGACAACCATATAACCATAGAAACTAGAAATTAGGTGCATGAGTAGGCCATTCGGCCCTTCGAGCCTTCACCGCCATTCAATAATGATCATGGCTGATCATCATCCAACTCAGTGTTTTTTTTTTTTCCCGTTTTTACGTGCCTTTTCATACACCTCTGAACCCTCTTAGAACACAATGATATGAAAAGTACAGGTGAACGATGAATGCAAAAATCCTAACGATGATTGAGGCACGATGCCATTGTGTTCGCTAGCTGTGGCTAGTGTGGCCCTAGGTGTAAACTAGTTAACAAGCAACTGAGACTCAACAAGATGACTGAAGGCGGTACGAATTGGGTGGTGAGAGGCTGGAGCGAGGGAAAGCAAGGGTTATTGGACATTCTAGGTAAGTAGATCAATGTTCAGAGCTTCTGGTGTTGTACATCTACCCAAGCGAAATTAGAGGTGCTGCTCCTCAATTTGCGCTGGTCCTCCACTTGGCCAATGGAGGAGGCCCAAGGGACGAAATGATCAGTGGTGCGAATGGGAGGGCGGAGGTAAAAGTGGTTTGGCAATTGGAAGGGACCAGTCGCTAAATCTATCTGGTGATTCAGTGCTGGTATACTTCAAAAGTGAAAGGAAAGACTTTAGATTTGGTGGGTGAATTCCTGTTTCTGCACTGTAAACACTTCTTTTAAACTGAATACTAGTTTCTAATCCCACAACCGTTGCAGCAGAATGCCACTTAACCTACAAAAAACCCCAAGCCATTTGGAGTGGGAGAGGATATCGTAGCGCTGCGGAGAAAGGGAAACCGACGCGAGGTCACGGGGGGGAAGAAGTGCAAACTCCACACAGACAGCGCACCGTAGTCATGATCGAACCTGGGTTCTCTGTTGCTGGTGAAGCAGTAACTTTACCGCTAGCGTCACCGTGCCGCACTTGCGATTATTTTAATAATCAAAAAATGAAAGGCAAACAGGTCTCCCAGATTTAAGCTAACGGGACCAATCTTGAAACGTGTAGTGAGAAGAGGGGATATTGTTATCTGGAACACAGTGTTTGTGATCTGGAATAGGAACGTGTGTTGTTTTTTTAGTTTCAGTTTAGTTCGTTATGCACGTGTACGAGGGTGCATTGGGAAAGCCCTTTGTTGTGTGCGAACCAGTGCGCCGAAAGACCAATAACACATGATGACAATCGAGCCATTTACAGTGTGGCAAAGGTACATGATAAGGTGAATAACATTTTCGTGCAGGTTAACTCACAGCAAAGTCCAATCAAAGATAGGCCGAGGGTCACCAATTTGCAGTGGTTCACGATACATGATAATGCCCCTTGTCCCACGGAGGTAACCTGAAAACGTAAAACTCTGGAGAGTTTGCAACGCCACACCTCAAGGTTTTCCGTGTGGTTCACGGAGGTTTTTGGTCAGGATCCCCTAAACCTCTTCCACTACCTGCAACCCCCGGAACCCACTGCAACCTCTGGCACCCGCACGGAAAACCTTGGGTGGGGCGCCAATTCTCCAGAGGTTTCCGTTAATGGTTTTCTACGTAGGCAGGGGTGTGTAATGGAAATAACATTTAGTGCAAGGTTACAAGCCCCTGTTCCCACTCTATGATTTCATCTCCTTGTATTTTCCTGACTTGAACGTGGAGATTTACGTTAATGGTTCAGGCTATCGCAGGTACTCGGTCTTCGCGGGCAGTGAAGATTGCATTCGAGAGGAGAGAGTTGGATTTGGCTCTGGGGTCTAATTGAATCAATGGAGAATGTGGGGAGAGAAAGCACGGACTGGGAAAGCGGGATTTTTGGATGGATCCAGGCCACTCGACTAGAATTTAGACGATATGAGGTGGGATCTTACAGAAACGTACAAATTTCTTCCCACCCTTAGGCTTGGAACTTCTAGGATGCATGAAGAGTGTTCCCGATGTGGGGGAAGGCCAGAACAATTGGTCCACAGTTTTCAGGATAAGGGGGAAGTCCGTTTAGGCCCGGAGATGAGAAAAAACAGTTTTTTTTACACATAGAGTGGTGAATTTCTGGACTTCTCCTGCCACGGACGGTGGTTGAGGCCAGTCATTGCTATATTTTACGAGATGGAGCTAGAATGTGGCCGCTGTGGGCGAAAAGGGATCATGGGTATGGTATGGAGAGGAAGGCAGCGTACGGGTACTGAGTGGGATGATCAGCCCATGATAAATATTGAATGCGGTGTGCCCGGCTCTAATCGCCCGCCTGGCCTACTCCCTGCAACCTATTTTCTATGATTCTATGTTTTCTAGGATATATAGGAATGTTGTGGTGCGTCGAAGGGGCAATGGCCTTACGCCTGTACCGTGTTTTTCTATGAGATGCAACGTGTGAAAAAGGAACTACGGACTAACGCTTTTGAACCCTAGCTAAAGTGTGGTCAAATTCCCCTCCCCAACCCCCCAACTCCCCCCTCCACAAACCCCCCCACCCCGATACTGCCCGGCTCTTGGACTCTCGCGCTTCTATATATCAAGCGCCAGCATCCCGCGGCCATCTGGCAATGTTACTTTTGCAGCTTAGGTGAAACAAAGGTGGCAGGAATCCCTCAGTCATTTTATAATGTTCTAGTGATTCGAAAGATTCCCTCCCTTGTGACGCACTGCTCTTCGAACAACTGCTCACTGCTGAGTGAAACACATCAAATAATAAAGTAATTTTAGGTGGCACCTTTAGGTTACTTTGTCTATCTCTGCTTGCCAACGCAACAACAAATCATCGTTGCAAAGAGAGCGGATGGGGGGGGTAGGGGGGAGGGGGAGGGAGAGAATAAGAAGTTGAGCAGCAGGGGGGGAAGGGGATGGTAACAGGGGGGGGAGAAAGAAAAGAAAAAAAACACTAAACAAAAACGGAAGAGAAAACAACCCAAAAACCAAAAAAAGACAGAAAGTAAAGGAAGGGGGAGGAAAAGACAATGCAAAAAGAATAGTGAAGATGTATAACACGGAAAAAAAACAAGCAAAACAAAATAAAGAAAAAAAAAAAAGAAAAACAGAAAGAGAAATGAAAAAGAGGGCAAGAAAGAGAGGGGAGGTGGCCAATTAAGGAGAGTGGGTGGTGGAGGTTAGGGGAGAGGGGGGAGTAGTGGCCGGGGGGGGAGGGGGGGTGTCTCGGAGGGTGGGCGGGGCAAGGAGAGTGGTTCGAGCAAAAGGGGTGGTGGGAGGGGGGGGGAGCGCGTGGATAAAAGGGGAAGGGATGAAGGGAGGGGCGGACGGCGGGGGAGGCAAAGGGAGGGATGTGCTGAAGAGGTGTGGGAGGCATAGTAGGGAGGATGGGGGAGGAGGTTAGGATGACGGCTATGCAGAGCATTTTGGCGGGGTGCGGGGCAGCGTGTATAAAACAAGGCAGAGTGGGTTGTGCCAGCCCGGCTCTCTGCATTTCATGGGTCCTCACCCTGCCCACAGCCAACAAAAATATTTGGTACGGCAGCCACAAGTGGCGCGCGCGTGTAGAGGCGCTTGTCTCTTGAGTCAAGCGTCGAGAGTACCGTCGGGTTCGATGCCGGCCCATGACTAATACAGGCGCTGACTCTACCGGATTTGTAGTTGGTCTGATCCTTTTCGTCCCAGCCCGTGATCCTGAGTGGGTTTTCTGCTCGGGGTGCTCCGGTTTACCCGCCCAACACGTGCAGTTTTTGTAGGTTATATTGACTGGGTGAAATTTGTAAAGTGTCCCCGGGTGTGTAAGATGTTTAAGAAAGAACTGCAGATGCTGGAAAAATGGTACTATGTAGACTAAATATTCACGGGTCACATGGAAAGAGGAGCAGACAAAGTTAGACTCTAGAGCTATACTCAAACTAAATTGCATGGAGTACCTAGTCATCCATGAAAGACAGCCTAGCATCTTCAGCAAGCCCACAATCCCAGCCACGTTCATTTCCCTCCGCCCCTGGTCTCTGTTCAGTTTGTCCCCTCCCTCGGCTAGCCATGCGACAAGGTTATGCATTTGTGAATAACTCGGGAATAGTTTGGGTACACTAAGCCCGTTTACCAGCACGATGCACTTACTACAACATGTTTTGGGTACCACTAAGGACTTTACGCAAGTTTGCAATAGTATTTAGACTCTTTTTAATTTATTTATTTATTTTTTGCTTACTTATGCTATCATTTGGCTCTGTATTGTTCGTTCAATTCCTTACGCCTATGTTAATAGGTGATTTGTTTGAGGAATGGGATCATTCTTGGCTGATTGAGGGAGTGGGCAGGTGTTGGCGTAGAGTTGCATCAGAGATTACTTCCCGGGTGGGGCGTGACTTGTCATTATGTTGATATAATGGAGCGGCTGGGCTTGTGCAGTCGTCTGAATTTTTAGACGGATAGTAGGCGGGATCCGGTTTTTTGAAAAGCGTCTATAAGATTATTAGGAGATTTGGACACGAAGTAAGATGCTAGGAAACATGTAGTGCCCGTATGTTGGGGGAGTTCTGTGTCAGAATCTCATGGGCGCAGTGAGTTTAAGAATAAGAGGGGTAAGCATTTAGAACGAGAGACTAGGAAGCAGCATTTTTCACGACAGAATCTGTGGATATTCTTTTCCTTCCTTCTCTGGTTGGTCCTCAGAGGAGGGTTGGAGGTGGAGGCCGCGTCTCTGGATATTGGCTTTGCAAGAGAGAGCTAGATAGGTGCTGCTTAATAATAGGCGGAGTCGAGAGGGGTACTATGTGGGAACGGCAGGTGGAAAGCGCATTGTAACTGATTGGGGTGATGCATCGCATGATCACTGTGAATGGTGCGGGGTGCTGGCTCTGAGTTCCTAATGGTCTACTCTTCTGGAGTGGGAGTCTCCAAAAGGAGATTGGGTGGTGGTGGAACGAGCGGGGTGAGAGTTGCAGCAAGTATCGAAACGAAAGTATTTCCTGTGTTGTTTGCATCGGTGTTGCCTTTTTTCTCCCTAGGCGCGACCCCCCCATCTTCCCTGTTGGTGCGCACTGGCAGTGTGGCTGTCCAGTCTGCGTGGGACTGCTCTGGGACTCCACCTTCCTCTGTGCTGCAGTTGCCCCGGACGCATCACGGTGCCGACACTAACATGGTGCAGAGGGCAAGCAATTATGCCACCAAGAACGTTCCACTATGCATACTCAGCGCGTTGGCAGTTTCAAGCTCGGCTGCGTACTGGCAGTGCCTGGTTCACGAAGGGTGACTGAGTGGGGGCATGGCTAATCTTCGCGTCTACTGGGCGAAGGTAGCTCAGCAGGTTGGCGCCTCTTCAGCTGTTTCGTGCATTCTGGCGGTCGAAGAGGCTTGCCACATAAGATCGGAAGGCACGGTGGCGCAGCGTAGAATTGTCTTGTCTGGCTCCCAACACAAGGGAGCGGTTCTGCAGACTAATTAGAAATAGTGCAGGGAGTAGCCATATCCTTTCCTTAGACCGAAGGCCTTGGCCTCTGCGAGCCATGGCGGCGCCACAGCTGCTATTCAATGTGATCATGGCTATCGTCTCCCAATCAGTACCGCCCATATCCTGCCTTCCTCGTGACCCATAATCCCGCTGAGTTCCTATGCTAGCTTCAAGAGCCCCTATCTAGTGTTCTGCTCCTTCATTGAAAGTATCCCAGAACCGGCCTCCATTCCTTGACACACCACCTCTCTGATGGCAGAGAATTAATCCAGCACAGACCTTTTCACAGACTCTCTGTGAGAAAAGTGTTTCTCATCCTCCGTTTGCTAAATGTCTCTCCCCGCTTATTCTTAGAACTGTGGCCGCTGTGGCCTGTTCTTGGACACGGGTCCTGCACATCCGGGAAGGCATGTTTCCGCCCGCGCTCTAGCGTGTCCAAACCCTTGAATAATCTATATGATTTCATAGATACGCCTCTTCTCCCTCTAACATTCGAGAGTATACAAAGCCTCGAGCCATCGGCGCATTCTCTCAACATATAACAGTCCGCATGCCGGGAATTAATTCTGTGAAGCTACGTCTGGCATCTCCCTCAATATCGATTACAAGACGTCAGGTCGCTACCAGGTCGCTGACTATGTTTGTACGAAGTTTGTAGCGTCCCCGATCCTGTCCTGCCTGTTTGATTTCTTCAAGGGTGAAACATCTGTCAATAGGTGGGGGGGCAGGGAGTAGGCCTTATGGGCTGTTCCCTTTCGAGTTCTCAATCAGCTCGCCGGCCTATCAATAGTGATCAGGGGGCTGATCATCGCTAATACTCGAGTACGCTTGTTCCTCCCGTGCTTTCTGTCCCCCCCGCATTTAGTGCTACCCTGACCTCCATACGCGCCCTTGATTCCAATTTGCCACAAGAACTCTACAACCTTAAGAGCGCTGTCGCGGGGCACGAACATGCGACTGCACTCTCTAGTCGGCATATCGCGACCGTAACTGGTCTGCTTGAAGGCGTAGCATGGGCTCGCGGGTGCCGGATCGGCCACTCCTTCGACGGGCCGGAGCCGTATGGAGTTGGTGCGGCGCTAGGCCCCGACATCGATGCGAGGGATCGGCGAAATTCTGAGCATGCTGGCTTGGTTGGGCTTGGTGAATGTAAAAAATTGTCCCGATGGGTGTAGGATAGTGTTAATGTGGGTCGGGGATCGCTAGGTGCAAACAGGAGCGCTGGTGTGGTGGTCCTGACGGCCATGTTTCCAGTGCTGTATCTCGTCTAAACTAAAAATCTATGAATCATAATAACGCACCGGTTCTGCGGGGCCGGTGACAGATGACGGTAGACACTTGATTAGCAGGATAGGAGTATGGCGAGAACGCTTGTGTCCTGGTGTCGGAGGCTAAAGCGATAACCGCTTCCCTCATGTCAGCAAGAGCAAAGCAGGTAGGCGATGGAATTCTTGAAGCAAACAGATGTGGCACATATACGCCGCCTAGTTTATGCATTGACAAGTTGGCTGCTTATGAATAGGTGGAAAGAATTCCTCGGACATCAATACAGCCAACACCTCGTCGCTGACCAATGATCAGATGCCTCAATCATCTTTGGTTGAGAAACAGCTCGGCAAACGCAAGACCGCAACAAAAAAGCTTTTCTCTGTACGCGCCTCTCGGACCACTTGACTACCCATACAAAACCATAACAACACCAAACCAAACCAACCATGTAGCCTAGCACCATTACTTCAAACTGCAAACAAAGACTCAAACCATACCAGACTCAATCCAATCCAAAAAAAAATAATACAACAAGACAGAAAAACAGGAAAGTGAAAAGTACAAAAAAACAAAACACCAAATAAACTATTACTCATGACGCATACACAAGAGCAAGGTGAAGCAAACAAAAACGATAACCCACACATTTAACCAAAGTCCAAATTCACACTAAACTCAAATCCAACCTAGATCCATGACCGATTACCAAACGCAACAAACCAGACGTAAGCAGACATTAAGACGCTAGACGGGCAAACTTAACTAAACTTAAAGCGCAACCAGACCGACTCCGACCAAACTAAACTAAACTAAACTAAGTTGTAAGTTCACTGGTGGCGCGGGCAGCTGTAGAGTGTCTGGCTCTTTGGCAGCGCATAAGAAGCGCAGGTTCTGATCCTGACTATAATATCGGGCTCGTGTCTGTAGTGGCAGGTAGTTTGTACGTTCTCCAGCCACGGTCACCGTGCGTGGGTTTCCTTCAGATCTTCATTTTCCAACCCACACTCCAAAGAAGCGTGCTATGTTGTAGGTTCAACTGGCCTGGTGTAATAATAAAATTGTCCATGGTAGGTAATGTTAGTGGGGCGGGTTTGCTGTTCGGGAGTGAGACGGCTCGCTTTGCCTCGAAGTGGGCGGCTCTGTTACGTGCTGTATCTTCTGAACGTCAAACTAAAACGGCAAACTAACTGAATGCTCATATTAAACCACAGTTTACAGCTGTCAGAATGCGCTTAACACCCAGAGTGTGAAGTTGGCAGCCACTAACCTTGATCCAACCATCTGCAAATTGCACCAGTGTGTCATGCCCTACCCTTATGATCTCCTCAAGATGCACACGCTCCCTTCATGAATGCAGGGTTAGTTTGATTGTGGGCCTTGACCAGGTTCATTGGCTTGTTAGCTACTTGTTCCTGATGGACGCTTTGTGCCTCTCTTTGCCCCTGAACGCCCTCACCGCATACCAGCTCGCCATGGGCTAACTCGGGACCGTTGCATATACACCATGAGTGGCAGGAAGCGACAATTGTTTTGTCAACTAGATCGTGAAGGTTTGAATAATAATCTCCTTTCTGCTAATGGCTGTCAAACGAAATTTGGTGAGAGCTGCTAGGCAGAGCGCTTCGGCTGTCTGCTGTTAGCGGGGACGGCGCAGTATGAGCAGTTGTCGGCAAACAAGAACAGGGGGCGGGGTGTAGGGTTGCGGCGTCGACTTCATTAAGTTGTTGCCTTAGTCGGTCGGCCTGCTAGACCGCGGGTTCCTAATGCTGACTGTCATGGGAGCTTGTCTGGCAACGATGTTTTGTAACCCTTCTCCCCTGTCTCCCGCCGCACCTGGCGTGGGTTTTCTTCTCCTCGCGAGAGGACTCAGTTTCTCTCCTCGGGCCGGTCCTCCACGCGGCTAAAGTACTTAGCAGGATTTATATAGGTTAGATTGCTTGGGTATGCATTTGCAAATCAAAATTATTGGTCCCATTTATTGTGTTTAGGTACGTGTATGTTGGTGGTCGGGGATTGCGAATGTTCGGCTGACGCAAGACACATTCGGTTGGGGCAAATGATCTTTTCCGCGTCTCTGTATTTGCTAACTACAAAGGATAAACTGAAAATGGAGGGCTGGTTTGTTAGACCAGGGTCTGATTTCTGTAAGATCAGTCCCCACCCTCTCTCATAATCTAAGGGTACAAAAGGTCAAAATAAAACCATGGATCAAATCCCAACAGCAATTTGTGTGTACGCAACGCGGCCGTGGGCTTGTGAATGATGAGTATTGTCGGGTACATGGAGCTGGTCTGCCGCCAAGTCTCCAGTCGTCGGCCAGTTCCTGTCGGCCTCGCTTCACAACTGGCGTGAGGGCCGATTTGGGACCTATGAGAAGGTAGGGTGGTGGTGGTGGTGGTGTCTGGGCTGTAAGGAGTGGCGAAGGCTCTTCAGATAGGTCTAGGACAGGTGTGTCTGGCTGGACTGTCCAAGCGCCCCAGGGGACAGACGTGGCTGCACAGGGCGATGCTGGGTTGCTGCTGCTCGTCTCGTCCTATGGGCTGCACTATACGTGCAGGACGGGTGAGGCGAGGTGCTCAGGACGCGCGGCTCCGACGCCTCTAGTTCCGGCGCTGCTGTACCGGCGAGTAGCTGGCGGTCCAATGGCCGGGATTCAAGTAAAGAACTCAATTTAGACGGTCAATATACTGATGTTGCGCGTCGGCCTAATACTTGATTAGTTGTGCTAAGCCCTAGCCGTGAATGACTCAGTGGGGCCATAGAGAGCCTGTTTTCCATGTTGTGTCCTCTGAACTGGAAACCGCAGAGTGTCACCCGGTCTAGGATACCCACGGTCAGAATCTGTCGAGGGAGAGACAACTTACAAACTCCATGTCAGACAGCAACCTGGTGGTCAGGATCGCTAACCCAGGTCTCCTCCACATGTGATGCATCTAATCGCTACATAGGCTTGCGGCATCTGTGCCCCAGTACTTTTGGTAAATCCTTTTGATAGCGTGTCGTAATGTGGCTTCAGACATTTTACCATTCATTACATCTGTTGTAGCAGGTTGGAGCAGATTAGGCCATTCAGCCCATCAGGTGCCCATTTCGCATTCACTTCACTCCGCTGGGCTGAGCGAGAACTCTCATCCGTTCTTAAGACGCTCCAATCATCTTGCTTCACCCCATGACGGCTGATCTGAGATCCGATGTCGGGCATGGAGCTTGCTGGAGGCCGTAAGGGCTCTGTTCTTCATGATAGTTTTCTCTAAAAATAAAACTAAAAACTAAGAAGACACGGAACCTCGAAGAAAACACATCCTTTGTCCATAGTCACAGAGGTTTGTAACGTTCTCTCGAGACCCGGATGAACCTCTTGGGTGTTGCTCCGAGATCTTCAGGTGTTCCTTCTGAGCCAGCCGATTGCCAAACAGTTGCAGCTTTTGTACACCTCTAATTGAGCTTGGTGTTAAATGTAATTGTCTCCCGGGGGATTGTGTACGGTTAATGTTAGTCTGTGCCGGGGGATTCGCTGGGTGGCGCGTCTGGCGTACATCCGGTGGGCGGCGAAGGGCCCAGTTTCCGATGCGCGTTACCGTTTCAAAGTGTGTGAAAAATAGACACTCAAAATGCTGGAGGTAACTTCAGCTCCCTCTGGAGAGGTAGGTAAGGGGTAAACGTTGCGTTCAGGCGCGTGACGGCTTGTCTTACAAACCCTAGTTTGGTGTTATTGGTGGTGGTGGGAACTGTCTGATCCGCGACTTCAGAGTCCTCGATGGGCAGAAGGGCCTGTGCTTTGCCCTTCCGCTGCCGTGTGTCTCGGGCAGCTCAAGCACTCAAACATCGCCGCTCGGCACGGATTCCACCGTCTTAGGTGCCAACGAGTCTCTCTTGCCACAGTCCCGTGGCTATTTATCCATACAAGCACATTTCTTCTATTGTGAAGAGGTCACGTGCCTCCATCAATGGTCCAGCTACGTTGCCTCGTACTATGTTGGCTATTCCACACATGCAGAACAACGGTTTGCTTCTGTATGCGGACTGGTGTACGTTGTTGGGATCTACTGGCGCACACCTCTCCAGAAGACACGAATCGGAAGCTGCAGAAACATTGGCCAGAGTACCCAGCGAGGCTGTTTAGCGCACTGGGGCTTTTCGCACGGCATGGCCAGCGGTGCCTCTCGGGCTGTCGCCCATTCACTAGTAGCGCTCACGAAGACCCTGCTTGTGCACTCGATGATCACCCGACTTGATCGGTGTGCCACTGTCTGTACGGAGTGTGTGTAACACGTTCTCGCCCGTGGACTCTGCGTAGGTTTTTCTCCTAGATCGACGGCGGTTCTTCCCGCTCTCGGTCGAAAATTCCTTTCGGTTTCCCTCCACATCCAAAGCGTACAGGTCTAGTAAGCAGGTTTGTAATTATCTGGCTTTTGCGCCAAAATCCATAATAGTGTTTTAAAATTGTCGGCGCTAGTGTACGTGTAGGCGAATAGGAAATAGGACTAATAGTACAATCCAGGTTCTGCAGTAGTAGGGTCTCATTTCGGCCCTTCGAACCAGTCACCTGCCCGCTCATTCAGTAATGTTATTCATGTCAGATCATCAGAAGCATCGTCCCTCCACATCAGGTACCTGTACGTTCCTTGTCCTTCCGCCCCCTATCCCCTGACTGATTCCGCGATCTTTAATGACTGCCCTATCTAAGCATCTCTTCTGAATAGCATCCCTGAGAATTTTTTGGCCTCACAGACTCGCCCGTCTATCCTGAGGGCGAGGAGAGAATTCTAAGCAGAGCCTCTACCCTACTTCTCTCTGTTAGTGAAAAGGGTTGTCTTCAATCGCCGTCTCCTAATGGCTCTTACTCTGCTTATATCTTCAACTGCTTGCCGGGCACTGTGTCTGGACTCGGTCTCCATCCTCGGCCGAACCATGTTTACCCTGCCTTCTCGCGTCGGCTCCTAAACACTTATCAAAAAAATTATCTAAAGTTATTACAGAATTCATTATAGGGTGTGTGGGACTAGGCCAGACTGGCATGAAGTATTGTTCCCGCTGCTATATGTGCACGATCCAGCTTCAAAGGGGGCATAGGTATAAGATAAGGGGGAAAAATCTTTTAGGAGCTGAGATGAGAAAAACTACTTTCTTACGACAAGATAGTTGTGCACATCTCTGGAATTCCTACGTGCCCCAAGATGGAGTTGAGGCGCACAATTCATCTGGCTTATATGTAAAAGGGAGTTAAGATGTGGCTAAAGGGATCATTTGGTATCTGAGAGAAGGCCCACGGGACATTTGGATATCTGAAGTTGGATGATCAGCCACCTGGGAGTCTTCATATTCGTATGGGGTGTGCAGGCTCTCTAGGCTGCTCGCAATGGGCCATACTCTGTGCAGCCCTATTTTTCCCTTATGGTTCCTCTATGTTTCATTTAGTGTGTAAAGTTGTAGGGGTCATGGGCGGTTTTCGATGCCCGTCGTCGACTGTCCTTCAGTTGGCAAAAGCCCTGGTGTTCCACGCTGTATCCTATAACTAAAGACTCACGTCGCGTAGCTCGGCTTCATATCAGTCCAGATCCTTAATCCAACCAGAATGTGCAGAAGGAAAGATGGGAGTTTGTTGAGAGGATGATGCAGAAGGAAGATAGACGCTTTTATTATCTGGAACTGTGGTGCGGATTGGCGCGGTGCATCGATGGCGCAGGCGGTGGAGTTAGCTGCTAGCCCCCTGCACAGCGGCCACAAAAAAAGAAAAAGGAGACGTTAGATTTGGTGGGGGGCTTCAAGATCACGTGATGGGCGGCTGTGCCAGGCGACGATCTTTGCCCGCTGAGCCCTTATGGATCTGCTATCTTTGTCATTGGCAATCTCTCCATTCTTTTTGCCAACCCTTTTATTTTATTTCAATCAGGTCAGGATTCTGTGCAGCTGTTGACGGCTCGATGGTAATATCATCTGTAATTGGCTTCTTTCGTTGTTCTCAGTCTGTAGCTGTTAGCACGCAACAAAAACGCTTTTACTGTAGCGGCCATCGTACTAAACTGACAAATTAAGCATAAATGGGGGGGAGGGGGGACATGGTGGGTTGGTGCAGGTGTAAGTTGGCTGGTCTCTCAGCAGCGTCCAGAGACGCAGGTCCGGGTTTCGATCTTATCCTGGTCCGCTCAGCTGGGTGTTGTCTGTACGGAGTTTTTGTACGGTTCTCCCCCCGTGACGCTGTGTGGGTTTTCCTCCGAGACCTCGTTTCTCTCTGCGCTCGTCGCAAAGATCGTACATGTTTGTAGTGTCCGTCGACGTAAATTGTCCCTAATGTGTGTAGGATATTGCGGACTCGTTGGGGCCTGAAAAAAAAAAAAAAAAAAAAAAAAAGCGAAGAGGCCGTCGTTTCCCATTCCGTGCTGTAATCTCTACACTATAAGTAGAAACCATCGTTAAGCTGGAGGTTACTCAGGCAGGCAACAGGCATGCAGAGGGGCATCTCTGGGAGAGAAGGGACTGTGTGACGTTTCGGGTCGAGACCCTTCTATGCAGACTATCTTCAAGTGTTATATTGGTTTATAACGCTCGCATCTGCCGTTCGCTTCTTGCAACAGCTAATCTGTTCAGTGAGTACATATAACCATTTAACCAGATAAAATTACGAGCACGGAAATCAGCTCATCTCGGCCTACCAAGTCCATGGCCGAAGCAAATTTTTTTCGCCCGGAGTCCTTGGCACCGTGGCCTGGGCACTCGTACCATGACTCCTCCATTCCCTTCTCTGCCAATGCCTATCCAATTTATTTTTTAAAATGATACGCAATGAGGCTGCCTCACAACTATCCACTGGGAGCTCATTCACAACCGCCACAGTGCCACTGCCGCCCTTCTCGTGGGGCATAAAACGAAAGAAGTTGTCGCCCTGCTCATATTTCCCCTAAACTTCTGTCCCTTAATTTCTGAAGTCATGTCCTCTTGTTGAATCTTTCCTATTCTCAAAGGGAAGCTTGTCGCACATCAGTCACTCTGTCTATCACCTCCACTCTCATCATTTTAATGAGCCTCTATCCAAGTCCCGTCCGCTAACCTTCTGCCTCCCAGAGATAAAGACCTAACTTATTCAAGCCTATCGCTCTGTAATACTTAGTTGTTGAACATCCAGGCAAGCATTCTATAAAATGTTTGGCATTTTCATTTTAACGGTAGCTTAGTTATTCACTCAGGGCAAGTCTCCCGCCCTCAAGCCCAATTATTTTAGTCTTTAGTGATAGCAGGCGCAGAAACATGGGATGCCGCTTGCGGCGCTCCTCTCGAGGTCCACTCCGACCATCCCTGTAGCATTAGTTCTCCTCCTACACAATAGGGAGTGATACAGTCGTAGAACCAAGGCCCTTTCGGCTTCCTTCGAGTCCCCCGCTCACGACCATCCTGTACCCTAATGCTTCTATCCTACACAATAGGGAGATTTACAGATTCTTCAAGCCAATTACTTAATGAAAAACTTACAACGGGCCTTTGGCCGTGTTGAAGAACGGCCAATAGCTCTCCTGAGAACAACCCACGTCAGTTTGTACACACCCTGTAGTCTGTTTTTTGTAGCTGTAGATTGGTTACCGTCATGCTAATTGTGTAGATTGGAGTCTGTTGTAGAAGGCGGGATAATGTACAGCTGGTGTTTGCAATCGGATTTACTGATCGTCAGACCTTTTGCTAGCTGTGTGCGCTCTGACCTGGTGGCCGAAGGGCCTGTTTCCATGGCTATTATTATTCGTCTAGAACTGAACTAAACTAAACTTATGTAAACTTAGTTTCGCCAGGACTCGTGCTCTCACACCCTCAGATTTCCACAACCACGGACATGTTTAACCTCCCCTCACCACTCCTCGGGAGGCGTCTATCACAGCGGTCTCTCTCCGTTGCGAACCTAGCCGGTTCGAGGGCAAACTCAGGGCTTCTTCCCGGCGGCTGTCACTCTAACTCAACATATCTGTACCTCGTTACTGCTGCACCAACTCACATCCACGCCCCCGATCCGCCCCCCCACCTGTACTACTTATTATTATTTATTGTCAAATCATTTGGCTATGATGTCGCTCTTCCCAGGGAGATGCTAAATGTCATTTTGTTGTCTATCTGTACTGTACACTGACAATGACAATAAAATTGAATCTGAATCTGAATTTCTGAATCTGAACCTGAATCTTATGCCGCCTGTCCCATCTGAGGAAACGCGAATGGAAACCTCTGGAGACAATTGTGCCCCCCACCCAAGGTTTACTCGTGCAGGTTCCGCGGAGTGTTTTTGTCAGTCTCCCTACCTGCTTTCCACTACCTGCAACTCTCGCGCATACGCACCTGCAGGCCACGCCAAACCCAAGTCGCGGGAACCGCACGGAACACCAATTTGGTGGGCGCTAAAGTCTCCAGAGGGTTTCCATTCAAAGGTTTCCTAAGTGGGAGCAGGGAGCATAAACTAAACCCAACTAGGTATTGATGCCTCATACCTCATTTATCGCTTCGGGTTCGGTGCTTAGCACCATGCCGTGCATGAATATTAGATTTTCTGCTAACTACAAGTAACCGTTGCATCCCCCTCTTCATTCCATCCCCTCCCCCCACCCTAGTCCGCTTTTTAGTTTACTTGTAGACCCTCACGCTCCAGTTTAACATTCCACATTTGAATATTTTGTGGAGGACCAGGAACACCAAGAGTTACAGCACGGACCGACCAGCGATCACTAGGGACCATTTTTTTTGACATTTAGACCTAAGGCCAATGAACCTACAAACCGTGCACGTCTTTGGAGCGTGGGAGGAAGCCAAAGATCTCGGAGAAAACCCACGCAGTCATGCGGGAGAACGTATACATAAACTCCGTACTAGACCGTTGCAATACGTGTGAAGCCCGGGACTCTTAACTCGCGGTGCTGCATTCGCTTATAAGGCGAGCCAACTCTACCACCCGCGCCGCCACCGGTGACAGCGCACCTGCGTCTTTGGTGCGGTCTTGGCTCTCCTTGCTAATTTCACTGTGTGCATGCGCTTTGTGTTGCCCACCCAGCCGAACATATGGACCATTGTGGGCTCCACCCTCCTGAGTCCATCGGTGCTCCTGGCTCTGATTGTGTTCTGTACCTTCCCACAACCTCTAGATTCTCTTCTCCCCTCCATCCCCCCCTGCACTCAGTCTGATGGAGGGTCTCGACGCCGAAACGTCACCAATTCCCGCTCTCTCCCGTGACACTGCCTGGCCCGCTGAGTTACTCCAGCACTTTGTGACTATCTTCGAAGTAGTTCTTGCGCGCTGTTAAAATGTTAACGAACATTAGTAGGGCAGCTGCACTCCAAAGCTCCCACAAACTACAATGTGATAAATGGCCAGATGTCTATATTAGTGAAGTTGATTGAGGGTATTATTTCCAGGAATAACTCAGTTGTCTCCATCCCTGAAGCAGTGCCGTTGGGATCATTTGGGTTCCAAGATAGAAGACGAGATTTCTACATAAGAAATGTGTTTAAAGTCATCAGTGAGTTATCGTGAATCGTTTGTTCGGCTCATTCAAGAGCATAAGCATTAGCCCATAGCTAGATGTTAGGGCCGACAGGTACATAGCAGTTTAAATCTACCACATCCTAGTAGTCGAATATCGTAGCACGACAAACAGACTCCTAGGACCATCCATATTGAAAGCAAACGACCATGAAATGGGCAGCACCGATGCCTCGCCTATCCTCAGACGTGCTTCGAAGTCTGCTATGTCACGGCGCCTTAGCAACCTCTCACGTGCACTTCTACAGATGCGCCGTAGAAAAAGTAAAAAAAAAAGAAAAATTTTTCATTCCTCTGGATGTCCATCACAGAGCGAAGTCAACCAAGCACGGTTTCGGAAGCAGCTTCATCTAAGACGGCAAGAGATTGGCAGTCGAATTGGGTGTGACGGGCAGTCGCAGTCCCAGCCCAGTACCAAAAAACCATGCCTCCCCTCTCGTCATTGACTTCTGCATCTACACCTCACGACATTGCCTGCTCAAGCTCAGCAGCATCATCAGGGACGCAGTCGGGCGCTTGCTCCCTGTCACTGTACGCCTCGTCTCTCCTTCTTCCATCCTGGCGGGCAAAAAGTAGAAAAAAAAAAAAGAAGAAGGTGTGAAACGTACACCTCCAGATTCAGTGACTCGTTTCTTCTTCTTTCTTCTTCGCCAGCTGTTATCATACAGGGCAACTGAACCAAGAAACTTAAAATTAGGTGCAGGAGTTAGCCTATTCGCCCCTTCGACCTGTGCACAGCGGCCATCATAATAATGATACATGCTGCTGCTAACCAACTCAGTATCCTCCGTACCTGCGCTATCTCTTCCATAAGCCCTCTGATCCCCTAGCCACTATGGGCCACATCGAACCATCTAACTCCCTTTAAATATATGCCAATGAATTGGCTCGACTACGGCCTCTGTGGCAGTTAGAGTTCCAGGTTCAGTCCACTCTCTGTGTGAAAAAAGTTCTTCATGCCATCTCGGTTTTAAAAAGGATTTTCCCCCCTTAATCCTTAAGGAAGGCTGTGAACCACCTATCCAACAGAACTGGAGACCGGTCCTGAGCTACTATCTACCGAGTCATTGGAGTGACCTTCAGACTATCTTTACAACTCAGGACATAACTTTATCTTGTTCTAAACATTATCGCCTCTATCATGTAGCGTAGACACTGTTTATGGCTCGGGCTAGTGAGCTCATGGTATTGAGCTTTCCACTGACTGTTTAATACACAATAAAGCTTTGCACTGTCTTCTTTGTAGGCACACGTGACTATAATCTAAAAGGCCAAATTTTTTGTGAGCGAGCGATCATATCTCACTCTGATTTGTGTCTGGATGAGGGTCTCTGAAGCCCGATAACATCATATATTCCGTTTCCCACACATCCAGAGAAACTTTTAAGCCTTATTGATAGTCATATAAGATTATTAAGGGTTTGGACAGCAGTCAGAGGCAGGAAATATGTTTCTGCCATGTTGGGGGAATCCGACGCAGTGGCCACAGTTTAAGATAAGGGGGCAAGCTAGGAGCCAGTTAGAATGGAGTTGAGGAAAAACGTTCTCCTCATACAACAGAGAGGGCGAGAGTTGTGTGGAATTCTTTGCCTGAGGGCAGTGGAGTGCTGGTTCTCTGTATGCTTCAAGAGACAGTGAAAGCCCTGTGCATGGTACGAGTTCATTCTCAAGAGTTCTCGAACGGCGATTTGCGCCTGATTCAGAACTCGGAAGATTTACGGTAATGACGCGCAGATTCTTGCGTACTTACGGGGGGCTCTTGTGGAACTTTTTTTCAACATGTTGAAAAATCTTTCACTAAGCGAGTCTCCGTGCTTACTGGTCGTCAGCGCGTCTTTCGTCACGCGATACCTGCTTCCTGTTAGCGTTACGCGCCGTAAGAGACGTTCGGCCGAGGCTCCTGACCTTACTTCCGCGACGTTCATTCTCGGCGTGCTTACCCAAAAATGAAGGTGCCAGCGAGTTTGATTTTTTTTTTTTGAAAACTCGGGGAAGGCTCTGTGAATTGAACTCGCATCCGTGGGGGGGCAGGCTTGAATAGACTCTTAGTGATAGGTGAATTTAATGGGATTGGAGAGGAAGGCAGGAAGCAGTGTAAACGGGAGCAGCTGCTTGGGGTGATCAGGCCATGATCACATTAGGTAATGCGGTGCTGGCTCGAATGGCGCGAATAGTCCTCCCCTCTGCACCTATTGCTTTATCGACTATTGCTTGTTCCCGTCTGAGTTATCCAGGCGTATTTTGCTGTCTATAAATTCAGTGTTCACCGGCATCATGGCCGTTTCCTTCTGAATATCTTTTTTCTGTAGTGATGGTTTGCTCTAGTCAAATTGCTGGTTTTTGTTTGGTAAATAATGTTTAATGGAACACAGTTGAAGATAATCCCATCCAGGGAGTAAATGTCAGGTAGTGGTCAATCATTCGCGGCTCCAAACTCTGCATCCTAAAGTTGTGTCCATTCAGCACGTAACTCAGCTTATTTTGTTTCAAGGGCTATTATGCCTGATGTCAATAGTCCGTTACTTTTTTGAAGGTTTGCCGTTGATATCATTGCTGTGGAGAGATTTTCCATCCATAGTGGAGTAGTGCTTAGGACTCGCCGGAAATGTCATCAGAGGCTCTCAGAGACTGGTCAGCTGAGTCAGCAGCTCTGTAATTCTTTGGCCTACAGAAGAGGCTGTAGATAGGCCTATGTGCAGTGGACTATTATTTGAAGCCTGCTGAGAGCTGATAGCTTCTTGATTAGCTACTGGTGTCAGGTGTTATGTGGAAGGTTCCACGAGGACTGGGGGTGAGAGAGGAGAGACTAGATCAGGGCCATGATTGAATGATGAGTAACATTGTGGTGCGCGAATGCCAATTGTACACGCTAGTAGCTATGGAAATCATGTCGCCGATGTTAGGGTGGGAGCTCCAGACGCCGCAGGGGGTGGCCACAGTTTAAGAATAATGGAGTTAACCATTTAGAACATAGAGCGAGGATAACACTTTTTCTTCCCTCATTCAGACAGGGTGAGTCTGTGGAATTCCCTGCCAATCAGAGGCAAGGTTGAGTGCTAGGTCTGCTGGAGCTTTTCAGAAGCGAGATATATATAGGGCTCGATTAAAAATATCAGAGTTCAGGGGATCGGTTAAGAAGGCGGAACGGGGTATCTGATATGGGGATTATCAGCCATTATCACTATTGAATGACGGGTGCCGGGGCTACGAAAGGGGCGTCTAGAATAAGGCTTAAAAACTACTGCACCTAGTTGTCTATTGAAATGCGCCCAATTGCTTTTCTTATCACTAACGACCTTATGACCTCTTATCGTGCCTCTTGAAGCTTCCTCTCGGCATCAGGGGGGCAAAAAAACGACATTGGCGTCATATAGAAAATCTAGATTTTCACAAGATAGCTGCGTCAGCCGTGGAGGGCAGGCGTAGAGTTTCTGGCCTCAGGCAGCTCTCCAGAGACCCTGTTTGAACCTGACTGACGGGGTGGTTCGGATGGTTCAATGCCTGATAACAGCTGGGGAAGAAATCGCAGGGGGGGGGGGGGGGGAGGTAGTGCGTCTTCTCGCACCTCCTGCGCTCTGCCGCTGAGAGGGAGTCAGAGGTTCTTAGTGGCCGGGGTGGGCGACGGTCCTGATTGTGTCTGCTGGCCTGCCGAAGGCACTGGGCGGGGTGCTATGGAGTCTACGGTCAGTGAAAGGTACACGCTAAAGGTCACCGCTGTCGCCTCCTCTCCAGAGATTGCTGCCCCTTGCCTCTGAAGTACTCCAGAGGGTCAATTTTTTGTAAATGCTTTATATTGTCATTATCGCTGAGTATTCTCATATCCCAGAGGAAATCAAAAAAACGTTGTGCTCAAGGGCACAGTGTCCATTGCATTTGTGTTGCATTAAAAAAAATAAATAGGAATTAAAATAACAAATAAAAAATACATGTCCCTCGGTACACGAAATTTAACACGCTATACTCTACTAAACATTCACAACACTCAAATGCAAAAACAAAGCCGTTGCCGACCGGAGCAAAGATAGCAGGCTACAAAGACGTAGTGGTCTCTGCTGCAGTGTGGGGGTTTGTGGCGCGATACTTGGGCAGAGCAGGGGCGAGAAAGGTCGCGATTTACAACATACAAGTCGATAATAGAGCCTGTGGGGAAGAAAGGCTGAGAGAGAGACATCCTGCTGTGTTTGTGGGCAGGAAAGCTTGATGTCCTCGCTGTAAAACCTCTTTCCCAGATGGGAGGATGGAGGAAAAATGTCATGCGATGGTTGGTTATGGGTCTGTGATGATGGAGATGGGCTCTTCTGTTGATTATACAACCATCTCTTCTTTTGATACATAAAATTCTGTCTTCCTCCCCTCTTATCGCTTCTCCTTTCTTGGTATAATTTCCAGAGCGAGCATGACTTTTGGTGTCCTGACTTCTGGTGGTGCGGCTCTTTCACAGATTTGTTTTCCGTACGTCGGGGGCTGGCTGGGCTGGTGCGGGAAGGAATGAATGATATGGGGTGGTGACGAGGGACAGACTGTGGAGAAAAACCCAAATCTAGTGATGGGAGAAAGTCACAGGATAGATCCTCCCATGCAGTGTGCACAGTATTATACATCCTGGGGCCGCTGCGTTTTTACCCACGGCGATGTGTACTTTTGGCTGGGGGGCGTATGTCGCTTGCTTCAACATCATCCCCAGGCCTTTTAATGTTTCACTTTCCTTCCTGCTTGTCCACTCCTGTAATACAACGAGCAAAACAAGACCATCTGCTCACGATTTTAACCACTGATTATGGATATATCAAATCATGGATCTGTAGGAAAGTAACGCTGCAATTGCTGTTCACGTCCGACCATAGACGCAAAAATGGCTGGAGTAACTTCGCACCGGCGTGTTAGGCAGGCACCTCTGGAGAGAAGGAATGGTGTACTTTCTTCAGACTGAGACTCTGGGGGCAGATGATGAAAAGGTATAAACATACTAGGTTTAAAAATTATTAGAGATATGCAAAAGACAAATCAAGCCAGCAGACCTGATGATCAGGGAATGGTGGAGTCGCACATTGTCATTGTTGTCTGGGGAGTTATCCCGTGACGGTGAAACGCAGCAGGACAATGTCATCAATATTTATGGTGTGTAGGCACACCCTTCACTGCATTGCTGAGTGAATGGGGGTGTGTGTTTGATAAAGGTGCTCCTCTCACCTCGATAAGGGTGTTCACGGTGGCGGCAAGCGGCAGAGTTGGGCTGGCCAGTCACAGCGGCTAGAGACCCGGGTTCGAGTCCTGACTATCGGCGGTGCTGTCGGTCATCGGAGTTTTTAGCTTCTGTTCCCCCCCGTGATCCTGTCTGGGTTTTTCTGCTGAGGATTTCATTTCCCCCTCCCTATGCACTCCAATGACGTAGCAGGGTTTCAGGTTGCATTGACTTGTGTAACTGTAAAATTGTAACTAATGTAGTGTAGTGTAGCGTAGTGTGTGGCGAGGAGAAAGCAAATTGGGGATCCTGTGAGCGAGTGACACGCGATGAGCCGAAGTGCTGTTTTGTCTGTGGCTCTATTCTCTGAACTAAACTAGCTAAAGCAGTAGTTGCTGGCCTTTCCACAGCTTCTTTCGTGGCCTCACGTACGCCAACGTATCGGAAGTAGTAAGGTGGGGCAGCAGTCACAGTGCCGGCTCCGATGCTTCTGTCTGGCCAGATTGCCTCATGATCTGGCAGCTGGTCCGCTCCATTGCGCGCCATCTCCTGGGCTTTGGCTAAGACCATACCCAGTTGGTTGGGGGGTTGGTGTTGGGTTGGGGTTGGGGTTGGGGTTGGGGTTGGGGTTGGGTGGGGTGGGTTGGGGGGGTATGAGTTATTAGTTGGGTTGGGGTTGGTTGGGTTGGTTGAAGTTGGGTTGTTGGGTTGGGTATTTGGTTGGGTTGGGGTTGGTTTGGGTTGGGTTGGGGTTGGGTTGGGTTGGGTTTGGTTGGTTGTGGGTTGGGGTTGTGGTTGGGTTGGTGGGTTGGTTGGTTTTGGGGTTGTGTTTGGGGTGTTGGAGTGGGTTGGGTGTGTTGGGTGGTTGTGTGTTTTGGTTCAGGTTTGGCTTGCAATTATCGGGCATAGTTTAGTTTTGTTGTCAACATGTACCTGAGGTACTGAAAAGGGCTTTTGTTGTTGCTTTGCTAATCTGGCCTGCAGAGGTCGAAGACAATATCATGGTTAGCCATCAAGCCGGTCCACATTGTAAGCAGATACATGATAAGTGAATAGCACGTTTCGTGCAAGGTAAAAGCAGTAAAGTCCAATCAAGAAGTGCCGAGGGTCACGGGGCAATGGGTAGATAGTAGTTTGCCGGACGGCTCTCTGGGTGTTGTAGGATTTTCATTTGCCTGTATAACGCGCGGGAAGTGAAACTGTCCCTGAATTCCTGGGGTAGTGTTGGCGTTTTCAGGCACGTCTGTAACCTTTTGTCGGCCCCCGGCAATGGGGATTAGGGTTATGAATATTGAGTGCCGGGGTGCGACTGGTCCTTGATGATGCTGGGCTGCCTTGCGAACATGGTGTAGGTGTAGATTGAGTCTAATGGAAGGGACTTGATGGGGCAACCTTCGTTCATGATATTGAGCAGCAGTTTTGTTTAAATTGAACTACAGTTGAATATTTTCACTGATGAATATACACAACAAACGTCTGGAGTAACTCACAGGTCCGGCGATGAAAAAGGAATAGGTGATCGTTTAGCGGGTGCGAGTCTGATGAAAGTGCTCTTTAGCCGCGAAAATGTCGCATAAACGAGTTATTTCATAGTTTAGTTTAGTTTCGAGAGTATCAAGAGCGTAGGAACAGCCCTCGTGGGCCGTCTGACGTACCACGCATTCCGCTCTCGACCAATGATCCCGCCCACCTAACACATACCTACACACACTAGTGACAATTACCAGTTCTTTTTGCCGAGATCCATTTGACTTATTACAACCTGTTGCAACGTCCTTAGTAGTGTCGGGTAGTAAACGGCTGAGCCACGAAACCGGGTGTAAACTCCCGTGGGGGGTCCTTCGTGGAGATACGTGTCAGCAACTTCCTTACGACAGGGCAATCGCGTTGTCATGATCAAGGCCGGGTCGCTGGCGTGCAGTGAGGCAGCAACTCTACTCGCTGGGCGCCACTGCGTTGTGCTCCCTATCATATTGGCTGCCTCGGCTATTTGAAAAAAAAAAATGGTTTCAGAAGAGTTAAGTTAGCTGAAGAGATAAGAGCGAGGCTGAATGAACATGCGATGTAAAGAAAATCAAAGGTTTTAGGTCGAATTGAGCAGCGTTAGCTTCCGTCCCACCCTTGCCATTCAGACGTCATCACAAATTGTCAGCTGTACATTCCCTCAATAAGGTTACATAGAATTCCCCAAATGAAGGCTCTCCTGACACTAGTGGATGGTTCACCTTGCCCATTTATGCCTCTTGAAATGACCCACACTGGTAGACATGAAGATTCAAGCGGCTATATCGTTCATACAACATGTGAAAGTACACAGAGCTTTAAATCATAGTTGAGTCGGCAAGCAGTTGTGTTTAGGCCCATTCGAGCAAATGATCCTGTACCAGATATCCAAAGAATTCAATGTAAGGCCCCCTGGCATCCTATGAGAGTGGGAACATCAGGTCGAGTATCTATAGTATGGGTTGCAAAGAGGGGTCAAAGGACTTGACCAGGTTTTTTTCCTCTGTAACATAGGAACAGTAGAAATTATGGTGGGCAGGCGTAGGCCATATCCGCCTTAGAGCGCTGCACCGTCCATTGCAATATGATTAAACATGGCTGATGCATCCACTCATACCTGTACCTTGTTCCTCCTCTCTTTTTTTTCAAAATACTTCCCCTGATATTCTTGGTTTTCCAGCATCTAACTCCCTCAATTAATATAGCCAATGAACTGGCCTCGACTTCATCCCCTCGAATGGTTCCAACCCCTCTGGCTGCAGAGAGTGCGCAGAGATTTCACGAACACTGCTCTTTGTGAAAAAAGTAAGGTGTTGAGGTGTGGGGAGTCCAGTACAAGTGATGCTCATCTCCACCTTAAAAAAAAATCATGTCGCAAACACTGACATGGTGGCGCAGACAGTAGAGTTGTTGCCTGGCAGCGCCGAAGAACCCGGGTTCCTATCGCCGACTACGGGTTCTCGTCCGTACGGAGTTTTCACGATTCTCATGGCTTCCCCGTGACCTGCGTGGTTTTCCCCACCCTCCGAGATCTCTCCTTTCCTCCTCCTCACACTCCAAAGTACGTGTCAGGTTGTATGATTACTTGTCTTGGTATACTGTGAAAATTGTTCCCCCCTAGGTGTGTAGGATAGTGTTAGTGTGCTGTGTATCGTCTGTGGGCACGGACCTGTGGGGCCGAAGGGCTGTTTCAGCAGCGCTGTATTCTAAACTAAACTAAACTAACTAAACTCAACTAAACGAAACATGCTTCAGGGAAGGTTTCAAATCCACAGTCTGAAGAGAGAGTAAACTGGACACTCTGCTCCATCAAAAAAGGTTCCTGGTTTTAAATTTAGGATATTTCAAGAATATTTCTGCCTGCACCTATTGTCTATTGTCTATTGATGTTATGTGGTGGTCCTTGGCATCAATTTCGGTGGGGTTCAAAGCAGCTGGTAAGGGCATAGCAAGGTCATGTGATGTGTTCCTTGTTAAGTTGCTCTCGTCTTCCTGGTGTTGCCTTGTGCTGAGGGGGTCATGCTGGGTTTTTGCTCTCTGCACTTCAAGCAGATGATGACGAGTCAGAATTGCCAGGCTCTGACCTGCGGGCAAAGAATGGCCACGCTTGCGACCAACAACCTTTCGGGAGTTACTATCTGCAGCGTGCGTGCGCCAGGGCTACCATTCCGTCCGGGCATGGGAGGAGGATTCACCCCCAACCGGGACGTCCGCACCTGGAACTACAAAATGGTACTGGACGGGCACGGGCTGCCGCTTCTTAGGAGGCAAGGAACTGCAGATGGAGTGCAGTGTCGCGCGGTGGGGCAAGTTGGGCCGAAGGGCCTGTTTCCACGCTCTTCAGTCATTGTGACCTCTATGGGGCCTCTAGCAGCACGGAGACAGTGATAGTGAAGGAAGTCTTGAAGAGTTGAAGACTGGTTGGGGCAGGAGGGGTGATGTGACTCGTGAGGAGATGGTTGGGGCAGGGGGAGGGTTAGATGTGACTGGTGGGAGGGGGGTCCGCTTAGAGTCGTTTGAAACTGACAAAGGATCATGTCTGGATGCAGAACTTGAGCAGATGAAGGGGATGAGGTAGAGAATCTCGTGTCATGTTCAATCCAGGTCATGTGCTATGAGCATAAAAAGTAATTAGGTCCCATTGCAGCCTCTCATACTCTGCCATAACTCATGGCTGATCTTCTCCTCCCCTTCTGAACCCCATTCTCGTGCAGCTTCTGCGCATCACCCTCTTACGAACTCCGTACCAATGCATACATATCTGTCATCGCGTTAAAAGATCATTGACTTGGCCTCTACAGCCGTCTGTGGCTATCATTCTTATTCTTGGGGCGTAAGGGAGGGTGCTACAGGCCTAAAGTTGTGGACTAACTTGGTTCGCATTTGTCTTGATTTGATTGTGGGCACTACCAGATTTATTGGCATTGCGTCGAAACAGGCGATCAGGTTAATAACTGCGAAAAATATAATATTTCAATTTGGGTTAAACAAATAAAAAAACGCCCACAATTAAAAGTGGATTACTGAAAATGGGGGCATTTGGATAACAATACATTTGTCTGAAGTGACAAAGCGAAGAACTATTTGTAAAAAAAAAAAAGAAAAATATGGTCATCTGTTTATTGAATTTTAAAAAGGTAAACTGTTTAGAGCACAAAATTAAAAGTCAAAACTTGAGTTTGGGGTTGGATGAAGACCTTTCTCACGAACTTTGTGTAACTATTCTCAACGTCTCGGTCGAGTTCATTTTCTTCTTGCTCCTTAATCTTATAATTTGTAATCTTCCCTAACTCGGTCGCTCTTCTTTCCATCCTTCTTTCTTGCTTTTCGTGCTTCTTCCTTGCCTGCTTTCTTTCTTTGGGGGGCTTCCGTCTTAATCCCTCCCCTCCTTCCCCATTCCTAATCCATAGCGTTCCTTGTCCTCCTTCTTCTTCCCTTTCCTTCCTTCCTTCCTTCACTTCTTCCTTCCTTCCTTCCTACCCCCTCGTTCTCCTCCCCCTCCTGCTCTACCTTCTCCCCCCCTCTCTCCTTCTTCTTCCTTCGCTTCTATTCCTTCCTTTCCATTCCTTACCTCTTTCTTGTCTTCTCTTGCTTTCCTTCTACCTAGTTTCTTTCTTCTTTCCCTTCACGTCTCCTCCCCCCTCCTTCTTGGATGCCTTTCCTCGCTTCCTTCTTTCTTTCGTTTGCTTTCTTTTACCTTATCGTTTTCTTTCTTGTCTCTTTCTAATTTTCTTTCTTTCACTTATCAATCTTTCTTTGTGCTTTCTTAATCTTGCTTCTTGCTTTCTTTCTTTTGGGTCTTTTCTTTGCGGTCTTTCTATCTTCTCTGCTTC
>NW_026575587.1:0-41232 GCF_028641065.1 Leucoraja erinaceus
TCTATCGAGAGAAGAGAGCAGAGAGAGCGACAGAAAGAAGAGACAGAGAGGAGACACACACAGAGGGAAAAGGTGGGTGAGAGAGAGAGCGAGCACGAGAGACAAGGAAAGGAGGAGGGTGCGAAGAGAGACAGAAGAAGAGGAGAGGAAGAAAAAGAAGGAAAAAGGGAGGAGAGAGAGTGATAGAAAGAGAAAGGGAAGGAAGAGAGAAGGTGGAAGAGAGGTTCAACAGGGAGAAACGAGACTCATGAAAAAGAAGAAAAAAAGAAAAAGGAAAGCCTCCCTCCTGAGGAAGAAGCTCTCGGCTCTTCCCTTCCTCTGCCTCCCTCTCGTCTCGTCTCCTCTCTCTCTTCCTCTCTTTCCCCCTCTCCTCCCTATCCCTCCCATTCCCCACCCTCCTTCCTCCTTCTCTCTCCTCTCTTCCTCCTCTCCTCATCCTTCCCCTCTCTCATTCCCCTTTCTCCCTTCTTTCTCCCCTTTCCCTCTCCTCCCATACCCTCATCCTTTCTCCTCCCTTTTCCTTCATCTCTCTCTCCCCCCTTTTTCCTTCCCTCCCCTAATCTCCTCCACCTCTACTTCTGCCCTCCATCTCTCACCCCTCTCTCCCTCCCTTCGTCTCCTCTACCCTTTCCTCCGTCCTCTTCTCTCTCCTCTCCTCCTTCTCGTCTTCTCTCCTTCTGTCACTCCCCCCTCTCCCCCAAGAGGCCTATCTCTCCCACCTAAGAAGGTGTTATCCTCAAATCGTTCCTAACTCGCTGCTCCTTTTCTCCCCATGTTATTACAGAATCACTCCCCATCTGCTCCTAGAGGCAGAAATAGAGGCCACTTCGGGCCATCGAGTTCCACTTATGCCTCTCTCCCCTCTTCCCTTAGCTATCTCTTTTCCACCTAGATCATCCATTCTCCTGCCTTTCCTCCCGGCTAACTTTTCTCCGTACTACCCCGCACTATCTCTCAATCTATCTATCTCTGCCTTAAATGTATCCACTGATTTGTGGCAATGAATCCCACAGATTCACCACCCTCTGGCTGGAGAAATTCCTCCTCATCTCCTTCCTGAAGGAACATCCTTGAATTCTGAGGCTGTGCCCTCTGGTCCTCGACTCTCCCACAAGTGGAAACATCCTCTCCACATCCACTCTATCTCGGCCTTTCACTTTTCAGTAACGTTTCAATGTTCCCTTGTTTACCCATTGACTTGACCTCCACCGCCGTCTGTGGCAACGAATCCCACAGATTCCTCCAACCCGAAGGGATTTTATTTTTCATCCCTTCAGACCCTCCTTTCCCCTGACGGATGGTGGGAAGGATGCTTTTTGTGGGTGTAGTGGGAGAGAGAGAGAAAGAGGGAGAGGGGGGAGGAGGATGGGGGAGGGGAGAGAGAAAGACGATGGGAGGAGAGAAGAGGGAGAGAGGAAGGGGGAGAGAGGGAGAGGGAGTGAGAGAGAGAGGAGAGAGCTGGAGAGTGGGAGAAAGAGAGAGAGGGGGAGAGGGAGGAACAGGATAGAGGAGGAAGAGGGAGGGGAGGATAGAGAAGAGGAGGATCGGGAGAAAAGGAGGGGGGTAAGAGGGGGAGGGAAGAGTGAGGAGAGCGGAGGGGAGGGAGGGAGAAGGGACTCTGAAAGAGAAAAGGGAAGAGGAGTGAGAGGGGGAGGAGAGGAGGGAGAGATGAGGGGAGTTGTGTTGGGGGAAGGGGTGAGAGGGGGGGGAGGAAAGGGAAAGAGAGGGGGAAAGTCGGGGGTGAGATGGGAAGCGGGAATATGAGAGGGGGGTCCGAGTGGAAGAAGAAGGAGGATGGAGGGTGGGGGAAGAGAGAGCTTCATTCTGTTTGTTTCTTCCCTCAATCTCTCCTCCTCGTCCCCTCTTTCCTTCTTCTGTCCTCTGGATCCTCTCTCTGGCCATGTCCTTTTCCTGTCCTTAACTTTCTCCCCCCCTCTCTTTCTCTCTCTGCAGTCCCTTGCCTTCTCTACCGCTCCCTGCCCCCTTCCTACCTTTCCCCCCTTCACACAAGCCGCTCTCCCCCCCCCTCCTCATCTCACCCCTTTTTTTTTCTTCTCCTTTCTCTCTCACGTTTTTTCTTTTGTCCGTCTCTATTCTCCCCTCCCTTGTGCCCCGTCCCTCTCCCAATCCCCCTCCATCCTCTCCCCCTTCTTCTCTCTCAGCTCTGACCCTCTTATATCCCTCCCCTCCCCCTTTCTATTAACCCTCTCCCTCCTCCCACCCTCTCTATCTCCTCCCCTCTCCTTCCCTCCCCCTCTCTATCCTACCCCCTTCCCTCTCTCTCTCTCCTCCCCTATTTCCCTCCCTCTCTCCCTGAGCTCCTCCTCCCCCAATATCCCCCTCCTCTCATTTTCTCCCCTCTCCATCCTTCCCTCCTCCCCCATTACCCTACTCCCCTCCCGCTCTCCCCCATTCTCTATCTACCTCTCCCTCCCCTCCCCCTACTCTCTGCTACACCTCTCCCTCCATCCCCCTCTCTATCTATCCCTCTCCCTCCTTCCCCCTCTCTCTCCTCTCCCCCTCTCTCCTCCTGCCCTCTCTCTAGCGTACCCTCTCCCTCTCTCCTTCCCCCTCTCTATTTACTATCTCCTCTTCCATGTCCTCCCTCCCTCCCATCTCCCTCTTCCATCTCCTGAAGGAGCACGCGTTGAGTCCCGCGAAACGCGCTGACGTCGGGTGGCTTTGTGCGCGCTGACGTCGCAGGGTTGAATGTGTACGCGGTGACGTTTCAGGGTGTACGTGCTGACGCAGTCCGGGTGGGTCGGGTCGGGGCCAGCGTCATCTGTTCAAGACAAATATCTTTGGTTCAAGCTGCTGATCGTCGGCGACAGAGACAGAGACAGAGTGAGTGTGAGTGTGGGGGAAGAGGGAATGGGAGATGGAGGGAGGAAAAGAGAAGGAGAGAGAGGGGAGGGAGGGAGAGAGAGGTGGGGACAGAAGGATGGAGGGAGAGAGAAATGGAGAGAGGGAGAGCACAGGTGGCTGTTTCCCGAAATGTTTGAACATCTCTTCCTCTCGCTGTCTCTCTGTTCTCTCTCTCTCTCTCCTCTCTCCCCTTCCCCTTTCTGTCTCTGTCTCTCTGTCTCTTTCTCTCTCTGTCTCTCTGTCTCTCTGTATCGATTCTGTGTCTCTGTCTCTGTCTGTCTCTCTTTCTGTCTCTCTGTCTCTGTCTGTCTCTGTCTGTCTATTTCTGTATCTGTCTCCCTCTCCCTCTCTCTCTCCCTCTGTCTCCCTCTCCCTCTCTCTCCCTCTCTCTCCCTCTCTCTCCTCTCTCTCTGTCTCTGTCTCTGTCTCTCTGTCTCTCTCTCTCCTCTCTCTCTCTCTCTCCCTCTCTCCCCCTCTCTCTCTCTCTCTCTGTCTCTGTCTGTCTCTTTCTGTCTCTCCCTCTCTCTCTCTCTCCTCTCTCCCTCTCTCTCTCTCTCTCGCCTCTCCCCCCCCCTCTCCCCCCCCTCTCTCCCATCTCTCTCTCTGTCTCTGTCTCTGTCTCTGTGTCTGTCTCTCCCTCCCCCTCGCTCCCCCTCTTTCCCTCCCATATATCATACACCAACACATCTAACCTCGCCCATACTTTGACAGCTAGGCACCTGTTAAAGCAAAGCCACTGTTCGGTCTGAATGTCTGTTATATTTCAATTATTAGGCCTATTTTAGATATGTTAATTTTAATTTAAAATCTATATGTATTCATTCTGTTTTTATTAACTGCACTGACGGGAACTGGTTGATAAACAATTTTTCGTTTCTTCTGTGAATGACATTAGTTAAAATGACATTAAAGTAAATACTGAATACTGACTAAATACCTCTCTCTCCCCCTCTCAGGTAGCTACATCATTATTATCGGAGCGGATTTCAAGATTCGGACGGTCGATGTTAATGGGGAGAAGGTGAAGCTGTAGATCTGGGATCCCGCTGGGCAAGAACGATTCCGTACAATCACGTCTACGTAAGTTCAAACCCCCTCTCCCACCTCTCCCTCTCCTCCTCTCCCTCTCCTCCTCTCCTGGCTGATCTATCTCTCTCTCCTAGCCCCATCCACCTGCCTTTTCCCCATAACCCCTGCCACCAATCAACAATTAATCTACCTATCTCTGCCTAAATAAATTTCTCCTTATCTTCTTCCATTAATTCTGAGGCTGTGCCCTGTGGTCCTAGACTCCCCCACTAGTGGAAACATCCTCTCCACATCCACTCTATCCAGGCCTTTAACTGGTCGCTAAAGTTGCAATGAGGTCCCCCCCCCCCCCCCCCCGTTCTTCTGAACTCCAGCGAGTATAAGCCCAGCGCCGATTGTTGGTCATAGCGACGAAGTACAACGTAGCAAAGATGATCGGGTAGCAAGAGGATTGGGTAATGTTTAAAGTACATCAGAAGATAACCAAAAAGACTATACGGGGAGAAAAGATGAGGTACAAAGGTAAGCTAGCCAAGAATATAAAGCAGGATAGTAAAAGCTTCTTGAGGAATGTGAAGAGGAAAGAAAATAGTTAAGACCAAAGTTGGACCCTTAATGACCGAAAAGGTGAATCTATTATGGGGAACAAGGAAATGGCAGATGAGTTGAACAGGTACTTTGGATCTGTCTTCACTAAGGGGGACACAAACAATCTTCCTGATATAGTAGTGGCCAGAGGATCTGAGGTGACAGAGGAACTGAAGGATATCCACATTAGGCAGGAAATGGTGTTGGATAGACTGATGGGACTGAGGCTGATAAATCCCCAGGGCCTGATGGTCTGCATCCCAGGGTACTTAAGGAAGTGGCTCTAGAAATCGTGGATGCATTGGTGCTAATTTTCCACTGTTCTATAGACTCAGGATCAGTTCCTGGGGATTGGAGGGTAGCTAATGTTATCCCACTTTTTAAGAAAGGCAGGAGAGAGAAAACGGAATTATAGGCCAGTTAGCCTGAGTGGTGGTGGGGAAGATGCTGGAGTCAATTATAAAAGATGAGATAGCCGAACATTTGGATAGCAGTAACAGGATTGGTCCGAGTCAGCATGGATTTACGAAGGGGAAATCATGCTTGACTAATCTTCTGGAAATTTTTGAAGATGTAACTAGGAAAATGGACAAGGGAGAGCCAGTGGATGTAGTGTACCTGGACTTTCAGAAAGCATTTGATAAGGTCCCACATAGGAAATTAATGGGTAAAATTAGGGCACATGGTATTGGGGGTAGAGTGCTGACATGGATAGAGAAGTGCTTGGCAGACAGGAACCAAAGAGTAGGGATTAACGGGTCCCTTTCAGAATGGCAGGCAGTGACTCGTGGGGTACCGGAAGGCTTGGTGCTGGGACTACAGCTATTTACAATATACATCAATGATTTGGATGAAGGGATTCAAAGTAACATTAGCAAATTTACAGATGACACAAAGCTGGATGGCAGTGTGAACTGTGAGGAGGATGCTATGAGAATGCAGGGTGACTTGGACAGGTTGGGGGAGCGGGCAGATGCATGGCAAATGAAGTTTAACGCGGATAAATGTGAAGTTATCCACTTTGGTAGCAAAAGCAGGAAGGCAGATTACTATCTAAATGGCGTCAAGTTGGGAAAAGGGGGAGTACAACGGGATCTGGGGCTCCTTGTTCATCAGTCACTGAAAGTAAGCTTGCAGGTACCGCAGGCAGTGAAGAAAGCGAATGGCATGTTGGCCTTTATAACAAGATGAATTGAATTTAGGAGCAAAGAGGTCCTTCTGCAGTTGCACAGAGACCTAGTGAGACCACACCTGGAGTATTGTGTGCAGTTTTGGTCCCCTAATTTGAGGAAGGATATTCTTGCTATTGAGGGAGTGCAGCGTAGGTTTACAAGGTTAATTCCCGGGATGGCGGGACTGTCATATGCTGAGAGAATGGAGCAGCTGGGCTTGTACATTCAGGAGTTTAGAAGGACGAGAGGGTATCTCATTGAAACATATAAAATAGTTAAGGGTTTGGACACGCTAGAGGCAGGAAACATGTTCCCGATGTTGGGGGAGTCCAGAACCAGGGGCCACAGTTTAAGAATAAGGAGTAAAACATTTATAATGGAGACGAGGAAACACTTTTTCTCAAAGAGAGTTGTGAGTCTGTGGAATTCTCTGCCTCAGAGGGTCGTGGAGGCAGGTTCTCTGGATGCTTTCAAGAGAGAGTTAGATAGGGCTCTTAAAGATAGCGGAGTCAGGGGATATGGAACGGGGTATTAATTGGGGATGATCAGCCATGATTACATTGAATGGCAGTGCTGGCTCGAGGGGCCGAATGGCCTCCTCCTGCACCTATTGTCTATTGACAAACGCTCATCGTATGTTAACCCTCTCATTTCTGGGATTTGTTGGCGTGAACCTCCTCGGGACCCTCTCCAGAGCCGGCACATCCTTCCTCAGAAATGGGGCCCAAAATTGCTCTCAAATACTCCGAATGCGGCAGGACCAGCACCTTATAGAGCCTCAACATTACGTCCCTGATTTTGGAAACAAGTAACATTAGCAAATTTGCAGATGACACTAAGTTAGGTGGCAGTGTGAACTGTGAGGAGGATGCTATGCGAATGCAAGGTGACTTGGACAGGTTGGGGGAGTGGGCAGATGCAGTTTAATGTTGATAAACGTGAAGTTATCCACTTTGGCAGCAAAAACAGGAAGGCAGATTACTATCTGAATGGTGTCAAGTTGTGAAAAGGGGAAGTACAACAGGATCTGGGGGTCCTTGTTCATCAGTCACTGAAAGGAAGAATGCAGGTACAGCAGGCAGTGAAGACAGCGAATGGCATGTTGGCCTTTATAACAAGAGGAATCAAATATAGGAGCAAAGAGGTCCTTCTGCAGTTGTACAGGGCTCTAGGGAGACCACACCTGGAGTATTGTGTGCAGTTTTGGTCTCCAAATTTGAGGATGGACATTCTTGCTATTGAGGGAGGCAGCGTAGATTCACAAGGTTAATTCCGGGGTGGCGGGACTGTCGTATGTTGATAGAATGGAATGGCTGGGCTTGTATACTCTGGAATTTAGAAGGATGAGAGGGAATCTTATTGAAACCTATAAGATTATTAGGGGTTTGGGCACTCTAGAGGTAGGAAACATGTTCCTGATGTTGGGGTAGTCCAGAATCAGGGGTGACGCAGTTTAAGAATAAGGGGTCGTCCATTTAGAACGGAGATGAGGAAACACTTTTTCCTCACAGAGAGTTGTGAATCTGTGAAATTCTCTGCTTCAGAGGGCTGTGGAGGCAGGTTCTCTGGATACTTTCAAGAGAGAGCTAGATAGGGCTCTTAAAGATAGCGGAGTCAGGGGATATGGGGAGAAGAGAGGAACGGGGTACTGATTGTGGATGATCAGCCATGATCACAGTGAATGGCGGTGCTGGCTGGAAGGGCCGAATGGGCTACTCTTGCACGTGTGTTTATTGACTTGCAGATTAAGTTTTTGGGAAGTTCTCCCCCTCACTCCCCCCTCTCCCCTCAACCTCTTCCACTCCCTCTCCCTCCCCACAATAGAAATAATTTTATCGGGATGAATCACAGCACCGTTTAGGAACAGCTCCGTCCAAGATCCACAAGTAATCGCAGAGAGTTGTGTGGGAAGGAACTGCATTTGCTGGTTTACAACAAAAATAGATGCAAAGTGCTTAAGTAACTCAGCAGGTGAGGCACCATTTCTGGAGAACGTGGACAGGTACAAAGTGCTGCAGTAACTCAGCGGGTCAGGCAGCATCTCTGGAGAACGTGGACAGGTACAAAGTGCTGGAGTAACTCAGCGGGTCAGGCAGCATCTCTGGAGAACGTGGACAGGTACAAAGTGCTGGAGTAACTCAGCGGGTCAGGCAGCATCTGTGGAGAGAAGGAATGGGTGACGTTTTGACTCCAGACCCTTCTCCAGACCGATGTCAGGAGAGAGGAAGATACAGAGATAAGAAAGTGTTAGGTGTGAAAAGGAGACATCAAAGGAGTTCACGGGTTTTGTAAAATCATGAGAGGAATAGATCGGGTTGACGCACAGAGTCTCTTGCCCAGAGTAGGGGAATCGAGGACCAGAGGACATGGGTTTAAGGTGAGGGGGGGGGGAAGATGGACAGGTGCATGGATCATTCTAGAAAAGGGCCTCGACCTGAGATGTGACCCATTCCTTCTCTCCAGAGATGCTGCCTGACCCGCTGAGTTTCTCCAGCACTTTGTACCTGTCCACGTCCTCCAGAGATGCTGCCTGATCCGCTGAGTTACTCCAGCATTTTGTGTCTATCTTCAATTTTAAACCAGCATCTACAGTTCCTTGCCACACACTTAGAAACATAGAAAATAGGTGCAGGAGTAGACCATTCAGCCCTTCCAGCCAGCACAGCAATTCAATATGATCATGGCTGATCATCCGCAATCAGTTCCCCATTCCTGCTTTCTCCCCATATCCCTTGATTCCGTTAGCCCCAAGAGCTAAATCTAACTCTCTTGTGAAAGCATCCAGAAAATTGGCCTGCACTGCCTTCTGAGGCAGAGAATCCCACAGATTCACAACTCTCTGGGTGGAAAATGTTCTCCTCATCTCAGTCCTATATGGCCGACCCCTTATTCTTAAATTGTGTGTTGCTCTGGTTCTGGACTCTCCCAACATCGGGAACATTTTTCCTGCATCTAGCCTGTCCAAACCCTAAAGAATTTTACACGTTTCTATGAGATGCCTTCTCATCCTTCTAAATTCCAGTGAATATAAGCGCAGTCGGCCAATTCTTTCATCATATGTAGTTTAGTTTACTGTCACATGTACCAAGGGAGATTGCGTGCTATCCAGTCAGTGGAAAGACTGCACATGTACCAGCTGTCTGTGCAGAGTTTGCAAGTTCTCCCCGTGACCTGCGTGGGTTTTTCCGGGCCCCGGTTTCCTCCCACACTCCAAAGACTTGCAGGTTTGTAGGTTAATTGGCTTAGTCCACATGTAAATTGTCCCTAGTGTGTGTCGGATGGTGTTTGTTTGCGGGCAATCGCTGGTCGGCGCGGACTCGGTGGGCCGAAGGGCCTGTTTCCTTGCTGTATCTCCAACAGGCGCTTGGACTTTCAACAAACACCCACTTACCTCGGCGTACAGCTGGACAGGTCGCTTACATTTCGTCAACACCTGGCTGGTCTCCGCGACAATGTCATGGCACGTTGTGGCCTCATCCAACGCCTGGCAGGGACAAGTTGGGAAGCCAGCCCATCAACTCTTCACACCTTGCCTTAGCTCTTGTGTATGCCCCAGCTGAGTACTGCGCACCTGTATGGAGTAGACGTAGACATACTAGCCTGGTAGACACGAGCCTGAACAGCACCTTGCGAACCATCACTGGGTGCCTTCAACGTACTCCAGTCGAGCAGCTCCCTATACTTGTAGGCATTCCGCCTGCAGGGATCCAAAGGCAAGCAGCAACTCTGGCACTATCTTGTCGTGCCATGGACCCAGATCACCTGCTCCATCAGGCTATCAGTAGAGAGCAGAGAACTTTGAGGGTATGAGTGAATTGGCAAAGATTCTTAAAGGGTTGACGGTGGATATGCAATGGAAGGCATTTAAAGACTGCATGGATGAACTACAACAATTGTTCATCCCAGTTTGGCAAAAGAATAAATCAGGGAAGGTAGTGCACCCGTGGATATCAAGGGAAATCAGGGATAGTATCAAAACAAAAGATGAAGCATACAAATTAGCCAGAAAAAGCAGCCTACCTGCGGCTGGGAGAAATTCAGAGTCCAGCAGAGGAGGACAAAGGGCTTAATTAGGAAAAGTGAAAATAGATTATGAAAGAAAATTGGCAGGGAACATAAAAACTGACTGTAAACGTTTTTGTAGATATGTGAAGAGAAAAAGATTAGTTAAAACAAATGTAGGTTGAACAGTCAGAAACAGGTGAATTGATCATGGGGAACAAGGACATGGCAGACCAATTGAATGACTACTTTGAATGGTTCTGTCTTCACTAAGGAAGACATAAATAATCTGCCGGAAATAGCAGGGGACCGGGTATCAAATGAGATGAAGGAACTGAGTGAAATCCAGGTTAGTCGGGAAGTGATGTTAGATAAATTGAATGGATTAAAGGGCGATAAATCCCCCAGGGCCAGATAGGCTGCATCCCAGAGTACTAAAGGAAGTAGCCCCAGAAATAGTGGATAATTTGTCAAAACTCTTTCGATTCTGGAGTAGTTCCTGAGGATTGGAGGGTAGCTAATGTAACCCCACTTTAAAAAAAAGGAGGGAGAGAGAAAATGGGGAATAATAGACCAGTTAGTCTAACATCGGTAGTGGGGAAAATGCTAGTCAGTTATTAAAGATGGGATAGCAGCACATTTGGAAAGTGGTGAAATCATTGGACAAAGTCAGCATGGATTTATGAAAGGGAAGTCGTGTCTGATGAATCTTACAGACTTTTTCGAGGATGTAACTAGTAGAGTGGATAAGGGTTACATCTGGACTTTCAGAAGGCTTTCGACAAGGTCCCACATAAGAGATTAGTATGCAAACTTAAAGGAAACAGTATTGGGGGTTCAGTATTGACGTGGATAGAGAACTGGCTGGCAGACAGGAAACAAAGAGTAGGAGTAAATGGGTCCTTTCACAATGGCAGGCAGTGACTAGTGGGGTACCGCAAGTCTCAGTGTTGGGACCCCAGTTATTTACAATATAAATGATTTGGACGAGGGAATTGAATGCAACAACCTCAAGTTTGCAGATTACACGAAGCTGGGGGGCAGTGTTAGCTTTGAGGAGGATGCTAGGAGGCTGCAAGGTGACATGGATAGGTTGGGTGAGTGGGCAAATGCATGGCAGATGCAGTATAATGTGGATAAATGTGAGGTTATCCACTTTGGTAGCAAGAACAGGAAAGTAGACTATTATCTGAATGGTGGCCGATTAGGAAAAGGGGAGATGCAACGAGACCTGGGTGTCATGGTATACCAGTCATTGAAAGTAGGCATGCAGGTGCAGCAGGCAGTGAAGAAAGCGAATGGTATTCATAGCAAAGGGATTTGTGTATAGGAGCAGGGTTCTACTGCAGTTGTACAGGGTCTTGGTGAGACCACACCTGGAGTATTGCATACAGTTTTGGTCTCCTAATCTGAGGAAAGACATTCTTGCCATAGAGGTAATACAGATAAAGTTCACCAGACTGATTCCTGGGATGGCAGGACTTTCATATGAAGAAAGACTGGATAGACTCGGCTTGTACTTGCTAGAATTTAGAAGATTGAGGGGGGATCTTATAGAAACGTACAAACTTCTTAAGTGGTTGGACAGGTTAGATGCAGGAAGATTGTTCGCGATGTTGGGGAAGTCCAGAACAAGGGGTCATAATTTAAGGATAAGGGGGAAGTCTTTTAGGACCGAGATGAGAAAAACATTTTTCACACAGTGGTGAATCTGTGGAATTCTCTGCCACAGAAGGTAGTTGAGGCCAGTTCATTGGCTATATTTAAGAGGGAGTTAGATGTGCGCCCTTGTGGCTAAAGGGACCAGGTGGTATGGAGAGAAGGCAGGTACAGGATACTGAGTTGGATGATCAGCCATGATCATATTGAATAGCGGTGCAGGCTCGAAGGGCCGAATGGCCTACTCCTCCACCTATTTTCTATGTTTCTAAGTGGTCACAGGAGTGGGAGGCAACCTCATCTCCGTTACACAGTTACACCTCTTCACCAGATAAAAGCTGTCCACGGTCTGAGCTCCCCAGAGGAGCATGGGTGAAGCTGAACAGACTTGGTACTGGAGTTGGGCGTTTCAATGCCAGCATGTGGAGATGGGGGCTCCCTCCGACAGAGCCCAGCCTGTGAATGTGGAGCAGAACAACAGACAGCCAACCATGTCATCTCTGGGGGCCCGCTCTACCACCCACGAAATGGAGCTGTGTCAGGGCCTGGCAGGCAGACATTGACGCCAACAGAGACAACAACCTGGCTGCTCAACACCGGCTTGAGATATAACTATTCCTTTGGTTTATGTTTCACTCTCAAGAAGAAGTAGTAGAAGCGCCCCCTTTTGGTTGATGGTCGCGGTGCAGCATCTCTGGTCCACCGACTGTAGCGCCCCCTAACGGCGATGGACCGCGGTGCACCGTCTTTGTAACTCTGTCGGCCGCGCCCCCTGTCGGTGGGAGGCCGCAGTGCAGCGTCTATGGTCAGCTGGCCGCATCGCCCCCTGGCGGCAGGAGGGTTGAGTTTAGTTTATTGTCACGAATGAAAAGCTGATGGACAACACATGATTACAATCGATCCGTCCGCAGTGTACGGATACGGGATGAAGGGAATAACGTTGAGTGCATGACTTGTGTGATTCCAGCGCGGAGACAAGGTTTCTCCCTGTATAAGGTCACAAGTGATAGGAGCTAAATTAGGCCATTCGGCCCATCAAGTCTACACCGCCATTCACACAGGGAGTTGTGAATCTGTGGAATTCTCTACCTCAGAGGGCAGTGGAGCCCAATAAGAGAGTTTGGTATTCCGAAAATTGCAAGTAATCATTGATTTGTCAAAGGTCATTTGCTATAAAGAAAAAGCGAACGAAGCGCTGGCTGTATAATCTGTGTATAAATTCTTATCATTATTCATAATTTATGTCTAAAAATATGTTTAATCTGAGGAGCGGGGATGCCAGGTTGGGGGTTGAGCAGGGTGTAACAGCGAGAGAGAGAGAGGGGGCAGATGCGAGTGGGTGACGGGGAGAGACATTCTCGGCTGCTGCGCGCATACAGACCCGCACCTCATACGCAGCCAGGATCCAACCCGGGTCCCCAACGCAGCAAGCAGCAACCGAACTGTCACTGGACCGTCCCCGTCCTCACGAGTGTCCCATGCACGCCAGGGGGGTAGCCGGAGATGACCGGGGTGACCCAGGACCTACGGGATACCGGCCCGGAGCAGCGGTGGCCCCAGGCCCACAGCCAGCGTGGAGAAGCGCAAACCCCAGCGCAATCCCGTTCCAACTCCCGAGGAACCCATTCCCCGACGAGCCGGGGACCGCCAGCCGCACTCGCCACCCCACCCAGCGGCCGCCGGCCAACTCCCCCAGACACCAGCCATCAACGGGGGGCACAAAACGCTGCAGCAACTCAGCGGGACAGGCAGCATCCCCCGAGAAAGGAATGGGTATCGTTTCGGATCGAGCCCCTTCTCCAGCGATGTTGCCTGACCCGCAGAGCCACGGCAGCATACCGTGCGCATCCCCACCAATGACCGGCACTCGGCCCATGCCGGCACCGAGGTGACCAACCGGCAGCCACTGGACAACGCGAGAGGCACAGCCGATGGTCCCCGGCCTGCCCAGGAATAGGCCCCTGGGAGCTGGAGCAGAGCCGCGCCGGAGCCAGCTTCCCCCCCTCCCCCTCCAACGCGCTGGCTGCAAGTCCGGGGCCGGTGCCCCACCAGTCCAGGGCTGCCGACCAACCCGGCGCGACAGGCTGGAGTCCGTGCCTTCTCCTTACGCCGGCTGCAAGCCCGGGGCCGCCACTGCCGGAGGGGACGGGGACGGCCCAGCAGCAACTCAACAGCACCCCCAGTGCCGGAGACGCGGGCCCAACCATGGGTGAAACGCAGACCTGCACCCACACAGCAGCACAGCCGGCGAGGATGTTTATAGCGAGTGACCTATGACCTGGGCTGGTGCAGTCGGCCCGAAATGTCACCTATTTCCTTCGTTCCATAGATGCTGCTGCACCCGCTGAGTTTCTCCAGCAATTTTGTGTACCTTCACTTATTCACTGGATGTTTTCAAGACTAGATTTTCAAGTTAGATTTGGCTCTAAGGTTAATGGAATCAAGGAATGTGGGGAAAAAGTAGGAACGGGGTACTTAGATTCTGGATGATCAGCCATGATGATATGGTGGTGCTGGCTCGAAGGGCTGAATGGCCGACTCCTGCACCTACTGCCTGTTACCGTCTGCCAACTAACAATGATCTATACATTTTCCTTGAACTCCACACCCTTTGTCCTGTTTTCACTCCTTACACTTCCTTATCTCTGTACCTCCCATCAGACTGAAAAACGGTCTCAACCCGAAACGTCACGTATTCCCTCTCTCCACAGAAGCTGCCCGACCCGCTGAGTGACTCCAGCATTGTGCGACCTTCTTCCCATGATGCATGCCGCCCCCACGTGACTCGGCGCAATGGCACGGTGCGTGTACGGTAGTCTCCCTCGGATTGGCGGTGACGTCAGCATGCTGGTCATGCAGCCCCCCCTTCTCCCACTTGCTTCCTCACCCCTCTCTTCTCCACTTACACCTCCTCTCACCCCCTCACTCAACTCCATATCCCCCCCACTCTCCCCTCATAACTCCGCCCCCTTCTCCCCCTCCCACCCTCCTCACCCCATCACTAAACTCCCTCTCCCCCCTGTGCTCTCCCCTCATAACCCCACTCCCTTCGCCCCCTCCCCTCACTTCCACCATCCTCATTCTCCTTCCCCATTTCCCCCCCTTGCCTCCTCATCACCTTTCCCCCCTCCTATCAACCCCATTCACCCCCCCTCCTCCCCCACTACCCTCTACCTTACCCCCTGTTCCCGTCCCCATCCTCCCCCTCCCCCCCCGCTCCCCCCTTCAAGCACCAGTAATGTTCACATGTTAGTAATGTCCTGTTTGGCAGCTTGTTGAAGCGCTGTGTTCCCCTCCTGCAGGGTTTAGGAGCCGTTGCTTTGAGGGCGGCCAGGGTGCCGGTGAGCCCCCCTCCCATCTGCTCGGTGTGCGGGCTGAGCTTCGAGGGGCTGAGCTTCAATGGAGGACCACATGGCGGGGCACAACAAGGAGAAACGTTATGAGTGTGATGTGTGTGGCAAGGCCTGGCAGTTCCCAAGCCTGCTGGAGGCCCACCGGCGGGTGCACACGGGAGAACGCCCCTTTGACTGCTCCACATGCGGCAAGACCTTTACCCAGTCGTCGAGCCTGCAGGTGCACCAGCGGGTACACAGCAGTGAGCGGCCCTTCACCTGCTCCGACTGCGGCAAAGGCTTCAAGTCGTTGACAGACCTGAAGCAGCACCGGCATGTGCACACCGGGGAGCGGCCCTACACCTGCAATGACTGCGGCAAGGGCTTCACACGCTTCGGCAACCTGCTGGTGCACCAGCGCACCCACACTGGAGAGCGCCCCTACACCTGCACCCAGTGCGGCAAGGGCTTCACCCACTCCAGCAACCTGTTGTATCACCAGCGCACCCACACCGGAGAGCGTCCCTATACCTGCGCTCAGTGCGGAAAGGGCTTCACCCAGTCCAGCAACCTGCTCGAGCACCAGCGCACCCACACCGGCGAGCGGCCCTACACCTGTACCCAATGCGGCAAGGGCTTCACCAGCTCCACCAGGCTGCTGTCCCACCAGCGGGTGCACGCCGGCGACCGTCCCATCCGCAGACTGGTGTGTAGAGAGCGCTTTGCCATGGCCTCCCACACCGTGTCTCACCAGCACGTGCACACCAGTGGCCAGCCCTACAACTGCCCGTACTGCGGTGAGGCGTTTGACAGCTCGCGGGAGTTGCGGAAGCACCGGCGGGCCCACGCCGGCGAGCGGCTGCTCCCACTGCAGCAAGCGTTTCAAGAGCATACGGAGACTGCGGGAGCACCAGCGGATACACACAGGAGGGAGACCCTTTGTGTACGCTGAGTGTGGCAAGGGTTTTACACACATGTCCAGTCTGTGGCAGCACAGGTGTACCTTCAGCGTTGAGTTTCCCTTCACCTGCCCATCCTGTGGTAAGGGCTTCACCCGGCTTGACCACCTGCTGGAGCACCGGTGGCTCCACATCAGCCAGTGCCCCTTCACCTGCCCGCTGTATTGCAAGGCCTTTGCCCACACCTCCAGCCTGCTGGCACACCGCAACATTGTTAGGCGCTGTTTAGGTACACACAAAAAGCTGGAAGGGATGGGTAATACTCTAGTCGAGACCCTTCTTCAGCCTCGACCCGAAAAATCACCCATTCTCTCCAGAGATGCTGCCCGTCCCGTTAAGTTACTCCAGCATTTTGTGTTCTTTTTTGAAAACCAGCATCTGCAGTTCCTTGATTTTAAGCCATTCTGGTTGACCATCTCTGCACCTTCCCCAAAGCCTCCACATCAGTCCTGTAATGGAGTAACTAGAACTGTATACAATACTCCAAATGCTACCTGACCAATATCCCTTAAAGCTGCACATATACATTCCTCTCTCCTTATCTCACACCCTTTTACCTCCTTATTTTCTCTCGTCTCTGTCACTTACTCCACTCATCTGCCGATCACCCCCTCATCTGTTAACATAGTGTCAGTCTGAAGAAGGGTCCCGACCCGAAATGTCACCTATCCATGTTCTCCACAGATGCTGCCTGACCCGCTGAGTTACTCCAGCACTCTGAAACGTCACTTATCCATGTTCTCCACATATGCTACCTGACCCATCGAGTTACTGCAGCACTTTGTGTTAGAGTGATACAATGTGGAAACAGGACCTTCGGCCCAAGTTGCCCACAGCGACCAACATGTCCCAGCTACACTAGTCCCACCTGCCTGCGTTTGGTCCATATCCCCCCCAAACTCGTCCTATCCATGTACCTGTCCAACTGTTTCTTAAACGTTGGGATAGTCCCTGCCTCAACTACCTCCTCCGGCAGCTTGTTCCATACACCCACCCAAAAGTTACCCCTCAGATTCCTATTGAATATTTTCCCTTCACTTTGAACCCATGTCGCCTGACCCTCGATTCCCTCACTCTGGGCAAGAGATTATGTGCATCTAACTAAATTGTGTTCGATGCAGGATTCCAGCATCTGCAATTTTTTGTGTCTCCTTCACCTTTATCCACCTATCACTTCTGAAGAGGGGTCTCAACCTGAAACGTCACCCATCCCTTCTCTCTAGAGATGCTGCCGGTCCCGCTGAGTTACTCCAGCATTTTGTGTCCGCCTATCACTTGCCAGGCTTTATCCCGCCCCCATCTCTCTTTTCCAGCTTCTTTCCCCCACCCTCTCCAATCAGTCTGAAGAAGGGCTCCGACTCTAAACGTTGTTCCAGGTGCGACAGAGGTTCACCTGCATCTCCTCCAACCTCATCTATTGCATCCGCTGCTCTAGATGTCAGCTGATCTACACGGGTGAGACCAAGCGTAGGCTTGGCGATCATTTCGCCGAACACCTCCGTTCGGTCCGCATTAACGAACCTGACCTCCCGGTGGCTCAGCACTTCAACTCCCCCTCCCATTCCATATCCGACCTCTCTGTCCTGGGCCTGCTCCATGGCCAGAATGAGCACCACTGGACGGAATTGGAGGAACAGCACCTCATATTCCACTTGGGGAGTCTGCATCCCGGTGGCATGAACATTGAATTCTCCCAATTCTGTAAGCCCTTGCTGTCTCCTCCCCTTCCTAGCTCTCTCTCAGGCCTCTGGCTCCTCCTCCTTTTTTCCTTTCTTCTCCCCGCCCGCTCCCCCCCCCCCCCCCCCATCAGTCTGAAGAATGGTTTCGGCCCGAAACGTTGCCTATTTCCTTCACTCCATACATGCTGCTGCACCCACTGAGTTTCTCCAGCATTTTTATGTACCTTCAAAACATCGTCTCTCCATTCCCTCTAAAGTGGTGGAGGAACTCAGTGGGTCAGGCCGCATGTGTAGAGGGAAGAGAATCTAAGGCAAACATCCTAGAACGGAGCAAGATCGTCCACTCCTGCAAAATCCAATGGACTGACTGGAAGTACGCAACGCCATTTTAGTAATCCGACCCTATCTTTGACCCGACTCGACTTCAATTATGCGTTCAGTAAAAACGGCACATTCCTTCTACAGGGAGGAACTGTAGGTGCTGGTTTATAACGAAGACAGACACAAAAGGCAGGAGTAACTCAGCGGATCAGGCAGCAACTGTGGAGAGAAGGAATAGGTGATATTTCAGGTCGACATTTTCGTTAGCTGCAATGACCCTTTTCAGCTATGGAAAAGGTCGACCCGAAATATCACCTATTCCTTCTCTTTAGAAATACTGTCTGATCTGCTGAGGTACTGGGCGATGTCACTTTCATTTTCCCGGACGGGTGCAGGGGGACCCGAATGCTGCAAAAAAAAAAAACCCTTTGTGTTCGTCAACAGCCGTCTTAGCATGACATGAAGTGTAAGTAGACTACAAGCTGCCTAACTGTGCCTGTCTTAGCTGGGTGTAAACATTTTTTGTTACCTATTTTGTATAATTTCTCTCTCTCCGCCCCCTCCCTAACTCTGGAAAGTTGGAAACCCAGCAAAGGTTGAGGAGTGTCACTCCTGTTAACGCGGTATTGTCTTTTATTTTAAATAAAACCCATCCCACAATACGATTTTTTTCTTGAAGTGTGGGTGTAAATAATCCACTGCATATACCTGCCCCCAGCCAAACGTTTTTGGGGGTGTGTTTTTAAACATTGCGGGACCAGGGTTTGTTTTTAGAAAGAAGGTAAAGACAAAATGGTGGAGTTACTCAGCGGGCCAGGCAGCATCTCTGGAGAGAAGGAATGGTTGGCGTTTCGGGCCAAGACCCTTCTTCAGGCACGTTGTTTTAAGAGCGAACGTGTGGGCAGACGGACAACGATGAAACGCGGAATAGGTGACATTTTTGGTCGAGACCCTTCTTCAGACTGACGATCAAGGGGAAGGGAAACGGGAGATATAGGCATATCTTCCATTTATTTGTCCTTGCTACCGTCTATATCTCTTGTTCCTCTTTCCCCAGACTCAGTCTGAGAAGGGTCTCGACCCGAAATGTCGTATATTACACTCTGACCGTTGCTTTCGCCCGTCTGTCCGCTCGTTCGCTCATTCTTGGTGCCGGCGCTTCTCCCCTCAGACTCTGCCAAACAAAAACGCACACAGAAACACAGGAACTCACACACAGAAACACACACACACATACACACACAGGATGTCCCGCAGATTGGTGCAGGCCGAGACCAGGAGCAGGGCAAAGGATGACATCAAACGGGTCACGGCAGCTATTGAAAAAGTACGGAAATGGTAAGGGGGAAATTAAAACAGAAGACACCCGAAGGAAATAGATGCTTAACAAAAAAAAGGTGAGCGGCGATAGCTCCGTGTCCGTGCCGGAGGGAAGAGGGGGGGGGGGGGGGGGGGGGGCTTGAGTGATAGCAGGAGTTTCAGGAGGTCCTTCCTAATGCCAATATTTTATATGTTCAAAGGAGGACTAGGCAGGAATATCAAAATGATCACCTGCAGCTGAGAAAAAAAAGATGATTTGTGCATGAAGAGGCCATGACCAAAGCAAAGATTCTAGAGCCGAGACGGAAGCTGGTTACGGAAATGGCGCTAAAGATTACCATCAGCTGGTTACGGAAATGGCGCTAAAGATTACCCATGGCCCTACTACGGCCTTTTCATCGAGTGGACTCTCTTGCTCCGCTCTAGGATTTTTGATTCAAGGCGACCACTCTCAACTCTCCTTTCCAACTTTTTCCACCCCCCACACCAAGCAGTCTGAAGAAGGGTCCTGACCTAGAATGTTACCTGTCCATGCTCTCCAGAGGTGTAATTTACTCCAGGAGATTGGGTCTCCTAATCAAGTTCTGGAGTCTGTCCCGACCCCATCTCTTTTTTTCCAGCCTTCTCCCCCAACTCCATCAGTCCAACGAAGGGCCCAGACCAGACATATCGCCTGCCCATTCCCCTCCAAAGTGCCGGTAGAAGTATCAAAGTATCAAAGGTATTTTATTGGTCACATTCACATACACCGAGGTGTGATGAAGTGAAATGCTTTTTGCCATTTTGCAGCACACAAAGAAATAATACAGACATAACACAGCAGGTCAGCCATCTGTGGTGGGAAACGGATGGAGAAGTGTTCCTTAATATAAGCCCTCCTTGGCCCTGTCGAGGAGCAGACCATCAACAGCACCAGCATCCTTTCATTCATACTGTACCATAGAGAAATTGCAAAAGTGAGCCAAGCTGCACACAGCCGACTGCTCACTGGACCAGCTGGCTGCCACTGGCTCAACAACTTAAAGGTATTTTAAACTTTTTTTAAAGGACCGTCTTGACGCATTTGTGCCTTACGTAACAAATAAAGCAAGTTTTTCCTGACCTCACTGTGTTCTTCAGAATTCATGTTGTACTATCAATAATGAAAGTAAATGCCACCCATCTCCAGAAATGATAAGAAATTATTCTCGCCTACTAAACCCAGAAAACCCACTGGCAAACTCAAAACTCACATGAAATACTTGGTCTACAACATTCCCGACCGACCAAAATTAGCTGTTTTAAGAATTTCAGCACGTGGGATGAATACTTAAACTGATGCCGAGAATGCAAGGAACCCATTTTTGCCAGGGGGAAATGTAATTCCACTCAGCCAGTCAGTGGGAAATGCTAATTTGCAGCCCCATGGATCAATAACAGTCCTACCTTTCCACAATGGCAGTACTAGCCCCCCGGAAACCAGTCCCTTCGGCCCACAACACCTGTACTTTCCCCAGAAAAGTCCTTTCGGCCCACAATGGCCATATTAGACATTCAACTGGATTGGAGTGCAGCGTAGGTTTACAGGGTTAATTCTCGGGATGGCGGGACTGTCATATGCTGAGAGAATGGAGCAGCTGGGCTTGTACACTCTGGAGTTTAGAAGGTTGAGAGGGGATCTCATTGAAACATATAAAATTGGTAAGGGCTTGGACACGCTAGAGGCAGGAAACATGTTCCCGATGTTGGGGGAGTCCAGAACCAGGGGCCACAGTTTAAGAATAATGAGTAAGCCATTTAGAACGGAGACGAGGAAACACTTTTTCTCACAGAGAGTGGCGAGTCTGTGAGAGTTAGATAGGGCTCTTAAAAATAGCGAAGTCAGGGGATATAGGGGGAAGGCAGGAACGGGGTTCTGATTGTGGATGATCAGCTATGATCACATTGAATGGGGGTGCTGGCTCGAAGGGCCCAATGGCCTACTCCTACACCTATTGTCACACACATACACTCACACACACACACAAAGACACTCACACACACTCACAGACACATGCACAGACAGACACAGACACAGACACGCCCACAGACACATGCACAGCCACACGCCCAGACAGACAGACACACACACACAGACGCACACAGCCAGACACACAGGCACGCACACAGACACACGCACACACAGACAGACACACGCACAGCCACACACACGCACAGCCACACACAGACAGACACAGAAAGATACACGCACAGACAGACATACATACACAGACACACACACACACACATAAAGACACACTTTATTTTTAAATTGCTGTTTTTTCCACCTTTTTCCTTCCGGCCACAATATTTAACATGTAAAAGAATATGTGATTCTGTTCCATTCTGTTTGTTGTTTGGTTGTTTGTTTGTTTGTCTTTTTGCACAAAGTCCATTTTTCATTTCACTGCACATCTCGTATGTATATATGACGAATAAACTTGACTTGACACTCACGCACACTTACACACAAACACAAAGACACACAAACACCATATATATGGCAATAAACGTTTTGAATACTCAAACGGCTAAGCGCGGCATCTCCACTTAAGGCCTTCCGCCGTCAGCAACACTTCCGCATTCAGCAGGACCTCTGCACGAAATGATGCAATCAGCGTGACCTGTCCACTAAAGGGAAATCACGAAATGAGCGGGAATTTTGCAGTAAACACGGTCGGACCTAATAAAGCGTTTAATACTTCCAAACACAGTTGCAAAAGCCACAGTTGCAAAAGCCACAGTTGCAAAAGCCAGAGTCGCAAAGGCCACGGTCGCAAAGGCCACGGTCGCAAAGGCCACGGTCGCAAAGGCCACCGTTTAAAAACACATAAAGGGCACTCACAGGTCAGTAGACACTAAGTGTTCTATAGATTTCCAGTTCAGACTGAGAGTCGTGACCTTTCCCTCGCCATCTTGCAGCGACTGAGCCACGTCCAGACTTCCGGGTTTTATAGCCCCGTCACCACCCGGAAGCGGCGTGGCCTTTATGGCGGTGATCGACAAGAGAGAGAATTTCAACATTTTTTAAAACACTAATAACTCTTTCATTTTTCATCGATGGGTAAAATCCTTGGCACCTGAGGACTCAGAGTAAGATTGCCAAAAGTCACAGCCGTAAGTGGTAGCGTTTATTTTCTAAAATCAAAGAACAACACAAACAGGAAGTGGTCAAGATGAGACTTTTAGTTAAATACATTTTAATAGCCCCATTTTAACAGCCACGTTTTAATAGCCACGTTTTAATAGCCACATTGTAATAGCTGCATTGTAAAAGGCACATTTTAAGAACACATAAAGGACACTCACAGGTCAGTAGACACTAAGTGTTCTGTAGATTTCCAGCTCAGACTGAGAGTCGTGATTTCTCTCCATCGCCATCTTGCAACGACTGAGCCATATCCAGACGTCCACGTTTATAGCCCCTCCCCCCACCCCCGGAAGGGGCGTGGCCTTCATGGCGGTGATTGACACGAGATAGAATTTCAACACTTTTTAAACACTAATAACTTTCATTTTTCATCGATGGGAAATATCCTCGGCACTTGTTGAGCGGAGGGGGACTCTGAGTAAGGTGGCCAAAAATCACAGCCGTATGTGGTAGAGTTTTTTCTAAAATCAATATATAACGCAACAGGAAGTGGTCAAGGTGAGGCTTTTAATTATATAGATATTGAATAACAATCTGATTGATAATTAACCGCCACAGGAACAACATATTGTGCCTCGGAAGCATTTTGCAGGATAACTCTCAACGGTTTGCAATTATTCTGATGCTCCTATTGATAATTCTGGTATTTGCCTCTTAGTCCGTTCAGTGAAAACACCGACTAGAATACTTTGTCCTTTATTTCACCATGGTGACCAGGTTTCTCTGAACCCCTCTAGGAAACTCTCCCAGTGGATCATGGAGAAACACATGTGCTCAAACAAAGGAATTAGCATATATATCTGCTTGATACAGTGGGGGTTAACTTACAATGGGCAGTAATGCTAGACCCATAACTACAGTATCATATTGTTATATAAGTGGGGACAATCTTTCCACCCGATTACAATTATGCACATTATAATGCATCTTAGCCAATCACAATAGCATTGCACATCACACGTTTTACAAGAATGATGATGTCACAGTAAGGAAAGCGAAACTTAACTAAACTTAACTTCAATATGCCATGAGGTATCCCATAATCTCCAGTCAAGTCAAGTCAAGTGAGTTTATTGTCATGTGTCCCTGATAGGACAATGACATTCTTGCCTTGTAGCAATGTTACAACATTTTGAGATTTTAAAACTCAAGTCTGCAATTTATCCCATCAGATAAAGCATAAAAATAAGTTTAATTTGACACCTAATTCATTTTCATATCTCAAGCATTTAAAAAGTTATGGCCATTTTCATACTCAGAAATTAGCATCTTGTTCCCTATTGACTTTCTATGGACATAACAAAAAAGCTGCGATCGTGGACAGTCAAAAGCCATAACATTCTTAAGAATTAAGAGAACTGAATGAAATTTTCAGTTATCATAGATTGAAGCATTCTGAAACAAATATAAAACAATCTTACTTGGATGACCTGAAATTAAAGCATATAATTAGTTAGTTACTATCAGAACTGAACAAGGAGGAGGACACAAATGCAGGCTCAGACACAGGGCAGATCAGTCTTCAGAGTTTAATCGGTCCAAGTCGGTACACAGGTAAGCAAAAAAGAGGCAACAGTACCATCTAGGAGCAGGCAAAAAACAGAGGTCGAAAAACAGGCAATGGTCGAGGTCACAAGATTTCTAGAGCTGGAACGAGGTGATACCAAGTAGCATACACAACGAACTGGCAATGAGAACTAAAACACAAAGGGCTTAAATACAGACTAGCAGGGGATAACGAGACACAGGTGAAACACATCAGGGCGGGGCCAACAATCACATGAGGGTAACGACCTGACAGGAAATGGGACCTGAAACAAGAGGAGATGCGAGACACCAAAATAAAACAAGAATGCACACTCTAATGCTAAAAAAACCAATAAGAAACAGAAACTAGATCAAACCCGAGACCTGACAGAACCCCCCCCCCCTCCCCCCCCCCCCCCCTCCACGGCCGGCTCCCGACGGCCCAGGATCTTCAGGATGTTGGCGCCGATATCCCCTGATAAGTTCCGGGTCGCATATGTTGCGAGCCGGCACCCAAGACCGCTCCTCAGGTCCATAACCCTCCCAATCCACGAGATACTGACAATCACGACCACGCCGGCGCATACCCAGCAACCGGCTGACCGTAAACACCGGACCCCCATCAAGGAACCGGGGGGGCGGAGGGGGTATGGAGGCAGGGACCAGAGGACTTTCCTTAAATGGCTTTAGTCGGGAGACATGGAAAGTAGAATGGACCCTCATGGCACGGGGGAGTTTGAGACGAACCGCCACAGGATTGATGACCTTTGATATGGGGAAAGGACCAACAAAACGAGGAGCCAGCTTCCGGGATTCCACCCTCAGAGGTAAGTCTCGAGTGGAGAGCCACACCTTTTGGCCAGGCGAGTATACGGCGTTCTTCCACGATCAGCCATCCTCTTGTAACGCGCAGAACTGCGCAACAGCATCTGACGAGCCCCATTCCAAAACTTTGTGACAGCAACGGATGAGAGCCTGAGCGGAGGGCACACTGGACTCCTTCTCCACAGCAGAGAACAATGGCGGTTGATGACCATAGGCACACTGGAATGGAGAGAGACCAGAGGAGGAGCAAGGAAGTGTGTTGTGTGCATACTCCACCCAAATAAGGTGTTTGCTCCAAGTTGAAGGGTTCTGTGCCACCAAGCACCGTAGTCCTGTCTTCAATTCCTGGTTAAGGCGTTCAGTCTGTCCATTGGATTCCGGGTGATAACCAGATGTAAGGCTGACCGCGGCGTCCAACAGAGAACAAAACTCCTTCCAAAATATGGACACGAACTGAGGCCCCCGGTCAGACACAATGTCTCTGGGAAATCCTTGAATTCGAAAAACATGAGACAGCATGACCTCTGCCGTTTTCTTGGCGGATGGAAGCTTGTGCAACGGAATGAAATGGACCATCTTAGAAAATCTGTCCACCACAGTCATGACCGAGGTGTTACCTTCAGAAGAGGGCAAGCCCGTAACAAAGTCCATGGAGATGTCTGACCAGGGGCGTGAGGAGACAGGCAGCGGATTCAGGAGGCCAAAGGCGGCCCGACGTGAGGTCTTGTTCCGAGCACAAATACTGCAGGCGGCGACGTACTCCTTAATCCCCCTCTCCATGGAAGGCCACCAAAACCTTTGTTTGGCCACAAACAGGGTTCGGCGGACACCGGGATGACAGGAGGTCCGAGACGTATGAGCCCAGTGAATCACCTGTGAACGAAGAGACTCGGGAACAAACAGAGGATTAGAAGGACACCCTAGCGGAGACTGAACACCAGCAGTTGCCTCGGAAACTCTCTTCTCAATCTCCCAAGTAACTGCCCCAACAAAACAGGAAGCAGGCAGAATGGGGTTGAAACCTTAGGGGACGGGTCAGGATCAAACTGTCTGGAGAGAGCATCAGGTTTGCCATTCTTGGCACCAGGGCGGTAAGACAGTACAAAATCAAATCAATTAAAGAAGAGCCCACCTTGCCTGGCGTGAGTTGAGGCGTTTGGCTGACTTGATGTATTCCAGGTTCTTGTGGTCTGTCCAAACTAGAAACGGTTGCTCTGTGCCCTCCAACCAGTGTCTCCATTCCTCCAAGGCTGTTTTAACCGCTAACAGTTCACGGTTACCCACATCGTAATTTCTCTCAGCAGGAGAAAGTTTCTTTGAGAGGAAAGCGCAGGGATGTAATCGACCATCTGTGGAGGATTTCTGGGAGAGTACGGCCCCGATGCCCACACCCGCGGCGTCCACCTCAACCACGAACTGGAGTGATGGGTCAGGGTGAACCAGGATGGGGGCTGATGAGAAGCTCCTCTTGAGTCTCATAAAAGCAGTTTCTGCTTGAGGGGACCAAGAGAAAGGCACGTGGGGCGAGGTAAGAGCATGGAGTGGTGCCGCAGTGACACTAAAGTTCCGGATAAACTTCCTATAAAAATTAGCAAACCCAAGGAACCCCTGAAGTCGCTTACGACTGGAGGGTGTAGGCCAGGTGGCCACAGCACTGACCTTGCTCGGGTCCATCTGTATACCAGCAGGTGATACAACATAACCATCGAATTGAACAGTGTTAACATGAAATTCACATTTCTCAGCTTTCACAAATAGATCATTCAGGAGCAAACGTTCCAGCACCTGGTGTACATGCTGCACATGGGAAGTCTCGTCTGGAGAAAAGATCAAAATGTCATCAAGGTACACAAACACAAATCTGTTCAGCATGTCCCGTAATACATCATTAACCATTCCTTGAAAAACTGCTGGAGCATTAGTAAGACCAAACGGCGTGACCAGATATTCATAATGACCACTGGGTGTGTTAAACGCAGTTTTCCATTCATCCCCCTCCCTTATCCTCACCAGATGATAAGCATTTCTAAGATCAAGCTTGGTGAATACCTTAGCGTCTTTTAACAGCTCAAATGCAGAGGAGATAAGAAGAGGGTATCTGTTTTTAACAGTAATGTCATTGAGTCCTCTGTAGTCAATGCAGGGCCGAAGTGTACCATCCTTCTTATCCACTAAGAAGAATCCAGCTCCTGCAGGTGAAGAGGAAGGTCTGATGATCCCAACAGCAAGGGCGTCGTCAATGTATTTTTCCATGGCGAGCCGCTCAGGTGAAGACAAGGAGTAGAGATGACCCTTAGGAGGCACTGTACCTGGCAGAAGGTCGATGCAGCAATCGTTCGGTCTATGCGGCGGAAGAGATGTGGCCTTGGCCTTGTTGAACACCTCCTTTAGGTCTAGATAACATGAGGGAACCTTGGAGATATCTGGAAAATCCTCCTCCCTTGAACGGGGAGGCTGCTGGAGGGTGGTCCTGGAAGATCCCAGCAAACTGCTCCTTCATAGACTCAGGAGAAGAATCATGCAGATAGATGAGTTTACAGTTATTCCCCCAAGAAATTACTTCCCCAGTACCCCAGTTCATGTGAGGATTGTGGCAAGACAGCCTAGGGAGCCCCAAAACCAGAGGATGAAGAGGACAGTCGAGGAGATGAAAACTGATGGTTTCAAGGTGATTACCTGCCATGATGAGTTGAACAGGTTGAGTTTGGTGAGTTACCCTGTACAGTAGGCGCCCATCTAGTGCACTAGCCTCCAGTGGATTTTGAAGCTGTTCACGTTCCAGCTCCAATTCATCAGCCATGCGAATGTCCATGAAGTTCTCATCTGCCCCAGAATCAACCAAAGCCTGCAGGGAGTGCCACTGGGAATGCACCAACAATTGCACTGTCGACAATTGACGAGAGGAATGGCTCATAGGAGTGGTACAACTCACCAATTTCATTGGTGAGCCTTATCTTTTACTGAACAGCTGTTCAACAAATGTCACAGTTCACCACAGTAAAAACACCTCCCCTCCCTTAGCTGCCGTTCCTCCGGGCTGAGTTTGGCTCGTCCCACCTGCATGGGCTCCTCCGAAGAGACAGGCTGACTGGACCGGCCGAGAGGGAACAAGTCCCGACCGGAAGGCGAAGGGCGACGCTGCCGCCACGGCTGGGAGGAGGAACGAACTGCTGCCGATCTCCTCTCTCGCTCTCTTTCTCTGAGCCTAGCGTCAATCTGGACAGCCAGGGAAATCATAGACTCGAAGTCGGAAGGCAGGGTTAGTGGAGCCAATTGATCTTTGATAGCTTCAGACAATCCATTGCGAAAAGCATCCAACAAAGCAGCCTCATTCCATCCACTCTTAGCAGCAACAGTTCGAAAGTCAATAGCAAAATCCATAACTGAGCGATTACCTTGTTTCATGGAGACCAGGTTCTGTGAAGCCTCTCGGCCAGGATTGGAGTGATCTGTCTCTGCGAGACAGAGCTTCCATGAACTGGACCGACGTCTGGCAAACAGGAGAATTCCGAGACCACTCCGCCGTGGCCCAAGCCTCCGCCCTACCCGACAGGTGCGTGATGATAAAGGCTACCCTTGAGCGTTCTGATGGAAAGGAAGCCGCTTGAAGCTCGAAATGCAGTCCACACTGAATCAAAAAAGGTCTACACTTCTCCGATTCCTCTAAAAAGTGTTCCGGTCTTGCCAGGTGGACGAATGGAGATGCTGCAGCAGCCGTGGCCCTCAGAGCTCCTGGAGACCCAGACAAGGAAACAGACTCGGCAGGCACGGGAGCCGCAGAAGGAAACAAAGAATTCAGCCGAGTAACCAGGTGTTCAAACCAAGAACTTAAAGTGTTCACCTGTGAACCGATGTCCGCCTGGAACCCCTGCTGACGCTCGCCGAGGTCCTGGAACCCGGCGACGATCGAAGTGAGTTGACCCTCATAATGCGAGATGCGCTCCTCTTGCTTCTGGAGCGCTGCACGAAAAGGATCAGAGCCCGCTGAGTCCATTGTTGACCAGTTCGTAATATCAGAACTGAACAAGGAGGAGGACACAAATGCAGGCTCAGACACAGGGCAGATCAGTCTTCAGAGTTTAATCGGTCCAAGTCGGGACACAGGTAAGCAAAACAGAGGCAACAGTACAATCTAGGAGCAGGCAAAAAACAGAGGTCGAAGAACAGGCAATGGTCGAGGTCACAAGATTTCTAGAGCTGGAACGAGGTGATACCAAGTAGCATACACAACAAACTGGCAATGAGAACTAAAACACAAAGGGCTTAAATACAGACTAGCAGGGGATAACGAGACACAGGTGAAACACATCAGGGCGGGGCCAACAATCACATGAGGGTAACGACCTGACAGGAAATGGGACCTGAAACAAGAGGAGATGCGAGACACCAAAATAAAACAAGAATGCACACTCTAATACTAAAAAACAATAAGAAACAGAAACTAGATCAAACCCGAGACCTGACAGTTACCCAATTGGAGCTAATTTCAAACTTCAATTACTAGATCTAAACATCTATCTATTTCTTAATAAATGATTAACATTTTTAAATAGCCTAAGTGTCCAAATAATATTCACAAATAATTCACAATAAAACATGATTTTTAAATTTCATTTACATTAATTTATAGGCCAAATGGAAGGAATTTAGTGTTCAATTGCTGTAAATTGAACACAAAAAAATCTGATAAGGGGGAAATCCTTTAAACCCGAGATGAGAAGAACTTTTTTCACACAGAGAGTGGTGAATCTCTGGAACTCTCTGCCGCAGAGGGTAGTCGAGGCCAGTTCATTGGCTATATTTAAGAGGGAGTTAGATGTGGCCCTTGTGGCCAAGGGGATCAGAGGGTATGGAGAGAAGGCAGGTACGGGATACTGAGTTGGATGATCAGCCATGATCATATTGAATGGCGGTGCAGGCTCGAAGGGCCGAATGGCCTACTCCTGCACCTAATTTCTATGTTTCTATGTTTCTAAATTAAAGTCCATTTAAATCAGCTTTCTAGTGGGTTCCTGTGAACGCGCTGGTTTAGAACGTTCACATTGCGCTAGATTTGTGACTTCAAATGCCCAGAAAAACACTGCGGGATATAATGGGCCGAAAATTAGCTACTCGCAACTTTAAACTTTGTATAAAGGGATCTTAAGAAGCCCTTTTTAATGCGAAAATAAACAGCCTACCTTCTGTTGTCTGCTGTATGAGATCCGGCCGGTTGCCGGCGGTCGGGGGTTTAGAGGTTAATTTTTACACTACTATAACAATTATATTAAGCCCTTAAAAGTAATAATAGCTAAAGCGACGGAATCTTACAGCGATTTTTGGTTAATAATTAACTAGGCTGAACATCCTCGATTTGAACAGCCTAGGGAAAATCCCGTTTTAAACCCGCCCCCCTCTAAACGGCGCCAAAATCGCGGACACGGGCTGGGACAGATTTTCAGCGACGCTTCAGGTAGGCTTTGCAACATACCTATGCTTTGCTTCAGCACACAGAACTTAGTAGGCATTTACTACAAAACAGATCAGTATGTCCATATACCATAATGTAAATATATACACACATGAATAAATAAACTGATAGTGCGAATAAGAGATAATGGGTTATTAATAAACAGAGTTTTGTCCGAGCCAGGTTTAATAGGCTGATGGCCGTGGGGAAGAAACTATTCCTGAACCTGGTTGTTGCAGTCCTCAGGCTCCTGTACCTTCTACCTTCCAGGAGACAGAATCGTTAACCCTTTAATCATAGAGCATCCCCAGTTCTGTATATTCTCACTATCACATAAGAAGTCAAAAACAATATTGAAGTGATGCATCTGTGTGATTCATGTCAATCAGGAGGCAGGGATTATAACTGGGATCACAAGATCTTGAATGAAGATAGCTGCAAAGATTTTTAAGCCCCTATTTCTAATGAACAGGATGATTCACACCATTATCTGTTGCTGCAGCAAGCAATGATGGGCCTTGCAGAGCTAAAGCTGACACTAGCTATCAGCAAAATTGATGGTCCTATGTGTTATTTCACACCAGAATGAAACAGGCATAGAATTTGGAATGGATTTAATTTACCTGATAGAAATACTCAATCTGGGTTCACAAAATCATGCTCAATTTTAAATTTGTCGCCAAACTTATTACTTGAGATATGAAAGGACCGGGTCCAGTCTTCCAGTGTAGACGAGGGCCTTGACCCAAAATTGTCAACTGTCCATTTCCTTCCCAGTTCCCCAAACAATAGCAGCTCTCTTTTGCTTATTACAGAGAAAACACTAATCCACACTTTCAAGATTAATTCTTTTATTGCACCAAAAAATCAAAAGAACTTGTTATTAAATCAAATCCTGAAGTTTAATAACTTGTTTAAAAATATAAGACATCAGTTTCTGGGTAAAACATATCTTGCAGCATATGAAATATTGGTGCAGAATTGAATTTGGGGAAGCTAATAAATTTGTTAGCAAGTTAGTATACTGTATACTTAGTCATACAGCAGCAAAACAGGATCTTCAGCCCGACTCGTCCACACCAACCAAAATGGCCCATCTAATCTAGTTCCATTTGTCCTTATTTGGCCCACATCACTCTACCCCCCCACCCACATATGTGTCCAATGTTGTTTTTTTAAAGTGCCGTTATTGTGCCTGCCTCAACTACCTCCTCCTCTGATAGCTTGTTCCATATACCCACCACTCATCCAAGTTACAAAATTGCTCCTCTGTTTCCTATTAAATCTTTCCCCACTCACCAGCTTTTCCCAACTCCCAGCTGCCTTGCCCTTCACTCTAACTGGAACATGCATGCTTTGAACTCCCCCTATCACTTTTAAAACCATCCTACTTTCTAGAAATCCTTATCCTCCTCCAATCAACTTCAGCAAGTTCCTGTCTCATTCTATCAAAGTTGCCCCAATCCTTATCCATAAGTATTTCAAAGCTTATAATTTTATTGTGGTTGCTGTGCCCAAAAGGCTCTACCACCAATTTCCCAAGAGTAGGTCAAGCATTGCCCTGTCCCTTATATGGTCCTTTACATATTGCCTAAGGAAACTTTCTTGAAAGACATTTGATAAATTCCAGCTCATCTAAGGCTGTGGTGCTTTGGCAGTTGCAGTCAATATTTGGAACTCCTATTATAGCTGCCTGACAATCTCCCAGCATATTTATTCCAAAGGGGGATATCTGTCGGAGGCAAATGGCCCCAGGTATTCGTTCCATATCTACCTATCCCTTTCCTGGTTGTAACCCATTGACATTCTGCTCCTATCCCGAGATTGACCACCTTATTGTAACTCCCATCTATGACCTATTCGGTCTCCTGGATGACCCAGAGGTCGCCCGAATGTTGCTGCAGTTCCATAACACGGTCTGGAAGTTGCTGCAGCTGGAAGCACCTCTTACAGGTGTAGTCCTCAAGGACACTGGAAGTCTCGCTGGCTTTCCACATCCTGCAGGTGAAACATATTTCTGCCTAAACTGCCATCTTCACTGCACCAGACCAGGGAAGATTTATGAAGAAACAAAGATTGTACCTTATCCTGCTGTCTCCCTTTATGCCTAAGCCTGTTCTTGCAAAGCCTCGCACTTACCCTCCACATAGCCTCACCCCACACAACTGCTCCACTAGTGTCCGCCTTCCTTTCTATACACCCATAAGGAGCTGTCACTCCAGGATGCTCGCCGCTTTCAGCTGCACAACTGAATCTGCCCATGTACTTGGTGACATTGTCCTGCTATTCTGTTCCTGTTTTTAGTTGCTCACTGAATAGGATACTGATTAAATAACTAGATAAACGGGAAACGGGAATAGTCCCCGAGGATTGGCGTACTGCGCATGTTGTTCCATTGTTTAAAAAGGGTTCTAAGAGTAAACCTAGCAATTATAGACATGTTAGTTTGACTTCAGTGGTGGGCAAATTAATGGAAAAGATACTTAGAGACAATATATATAAGCATCTAGATAAACAGGGTCTGATTAGGAACAGTCAACATGGATTTGTGCCTGGAAGGTCATGTTTGACTAATCTTCTTGAATTTTTTGAAGAGGTTACTAGGGAAATTGACGAGGGTAAAGCAGTGGATGTTGTCTATATGGACTTTAGTAAGGCCTTCGACAAGGTTCCTCATGGAAGGTTGGTTAAGAAGGTTCAACTGTTGGGTATAAATGCAGGAATAGCAAGATGGATTCAACAGTGGCTGAATGGGAGAAGCCAGAGGGTAATGGTGGATGGCTGTTTATCGGTTTGGAGGCAGGTGACTAGTGGGGTGCCTCAGGGATCTGTGTTGGGTCCTTTGTTGTTTGTCATGTACATCAATGATCTGGATGAAGGTGTGGTAAATTGGATTAGTAAGTATGCAGATGATACTAAGATAGGGGGTGTTGTGGATAATGAAGAGGATTTCCAAAGTCTACAGAGTGATTTAGGCCATTTGGAAAAATGGGCTGAAAGATGGCAGATGGAGTTTAATGCTGATAAATGTGAGGTGCTACACCTTGGCAGGACAAATCAAAATAGGACGTACATGGTAAATGGTAGGGAATTGAAGAATACAGTTGAACAGAGGGATCTGGGTATAACCGTGCATAGTTCCTTGAAGGTGGAATCTCATATAGATAGGTTGGTAAAGAAAGCTTTTGGTATGCTAGCCTTTATAAATCAGAGCATTGAGTATAGAAGCTGGGATGTAATGTTAAAATTGTACAAGTCATTGGTGAGACCAATTCTGGAGTATGGGGTACAATTTTGGTCGCCAAATTATAGGAAGGATGTCAACAAAATAGAGAGAGTACAGAGGAGATTTACTAGAATGTTGCCTGGGTTTCAACAACTAAGTTACAGAGATAGGTTGAATAAGTTAGGTCTTTATTCTCTGGAGCGCAGAAGGTTAAGGGGGGACCTGATAGAGGTCTAAAATGATGAGAGGGATAGACAGAGTTGATGTGGACAAGCTTTTCCCTTTGAGAATAGGGAAGATTCAAACAAGGGGACATGACTTCAGAATTAAGGGACAGAAGTTTAGGGGTAATATGAGGGGGAACTTCTTTACGCAGAGAGTGGTGGCGGTGTGGAATGAGCTCCCAGTGGAAGTGGTGGAGGCAGGTTCATTGGTATCATTTAAAAATAAATTGGATAGGCATATGGATGAGAAGGGAATGGAGGGTTATGGTACGAGTGCAGGCAGGTGGGACTAAGGGGAAATAAATTTGTTCGGCATGGACTTGTAGGGCCGAGATGGCCTGATTCCGTGCTGTAATTGGTTATATGGTTATAAATATATTGTTATAAAAAAAGTATTCAAAATATTTCAATACAATTATGTTTCATAAAGTTTGCATGCAGTAATAAATCATGTTTCATTTGTAATAATTATTTTTTTTTGAAAGATTGGACCATAAAAATTTCATTTTACACGAACTGATGGAAACCAATGAGTGGACTTTGTATAAAAAGTGCAATTGTGGCGCCATCTGGTGGTCGGGCCACTGGTCAATCGAACCCTTGTTCATCGTGTGGTAAGAGGCACGTGACTGAGCGGCGGGGGTTAGAAAGGAAGTCGAGGGAATGCCCTGCTGCAACAACACACAGTTTCTCTGGGCTCAGCAACACTGCTATTGTTTTGGAATTCTTTTTTGTTTAATAGAAACATAGAAACATAGAAAATAGGTGCAGGAGTAGGCCATTCGGCCCTTCGAGCCTGCACCGCCATTCAATATGATCACGGCTGATCATCCAACTCAGTATCCCGTACCTGCCTTCTCTCTATACCCCCTGATCCCTTTAGCCACAAGGGCCACATCTAACTCTCTCTTAAATATAGCCAATGAACTGGCCTCAACTACATTCTGTGGCAGAGAATTCCACAGATTAACCACTCTCTGTGTAAAAAATGTTTTTCTCATCTCAGCCCTAAAATATTTCCCCTTGATCCTTAAACTGTGACCCCTTGTTCTGGACTTCCCCAACATCGGGCCCAATCTTCCTGTATCTAGCCTGTCCAACCCCGTAAGAATTTTGTAAGTTTCTATAAGATCCCCCCTCAATCTTCTGAATTCTAGCGGGTACAAGCCGAGTCTATCCAGTCTTTCTTCATATGAAAGTCCTGACATCCCAGGAATCAGTCTGGTGAAACTTCTCTATGGCAAGAATGTCCTTAATAGTCCTTTATTACACATGTTCACAACATGTGACTCACTCACTTTATTCCGCATTTTTTGGTCACCTCGACGTTTTCCAAATTGTGGTTATGGATTGCACAATGGAAGCAGCTAACAGCACGCCCGATGCAGTCGCCGGTCCTATGGCTCAGCAGAACGCCGTTGCGGTTAAATTGTCCGTGTTTTGGACGTTGCTGCCGCACGGATGGTTGGAGCAGGCCGGGGCTCAATTTCATATTCGGCACATTACTGCTGATGACACCAAATATTATTATGTGCCCGGGACCTTGGGTCAGGACACAGCCGGTCGGCTCTATCCATCGGGTGTCGGCGAGGCCACAATGCAGCCCGCGGCCATTTGAGTTGAGTTGAGTTTCTTTTATTGTCATTCAAATTTATTAGTTAATGCGTTCCTTGCAGCCATGACAGAAAATAAATTAACAGAACTCACAATGAACACAGTTTAACATCCATCACAGTGATTCCAGGCACCTCCTCACTGTGATGGAAGGCAAAAAGTCTTAAAGTCTTTATCTCTTCCTTGTTTGTTCTCCCTCCCCCTTGTTTCTGAATTAACAATGTCACTCTCCATCCTAATGAAGAACTCGACCATATTATGGTCACTCTTGCCCAAGGGGCCACGCAGAACAAGACTGCTAATTAACCCTCCCTCATTACTCGATACCCAATCTAGAATAGCCTGCTCTCTCGTTGGTTCCCTCTACATGTTGGTTTAGAAAACTATCCTGCATACATTCCAAGAAATCCTCTTCCTCAGCACCCTTGCGAATTTGATTCACCCAATCTATATGTAGATTGAAGGCACCCATTATAACTGTTTTACCTTTGTTGCACGCATTTCTAATTTCCTGTTTGATGCCATCCCCAACTCCACTACTACTGTTAAGTGGCCTGCACACGACTCCCACTAACGTTTCTGCCACTTAGTGTTTCGCAGCTCTACCCATATCGATTCCACATCCTCCAAGCTGATGTCCTTCCTTTCTATTGCGTTAATCTCCTCTCTAACCAGCAACGTTACGCCACCTCCTTTCACTTTCTGTCTATCCCTCCTGAATATTGAATATCCCTGGATGTTCAGCTCCCTGCATTGGTCACCCTGGAGCCATGTCTTCGTGATCCCAACTATATCATAGTCATTAATAACTATCTGCACATTCAACTCATCCACCTTATTACGAATTATCCTTTGCATTGAGACACAAAGCCTTCAGGCTTGTTTTTACAACACTCTTACCGCTTATACCATGACACCCAGGTCTCGCTGCATCTCCCCCTTGCCTAATCGGCCACCATTCAGATAATAGTCTACTTTCCTGTTCTTCCCACCAAAGTGGATAACCTCACATTTATCCACATTATACAGCATCTGCCATGCATTTGGCCACTCACCCAGCCTATCCAAATCACCTTGCAGCATCCTCCACACAGCTAACACTGCCCCCCCCCCCAGCTTCGTGTCATCCGCATACTTGGAGATGTTGCATTCAATTCCCTCGTCCAAATCATTAATATATATCGTAAATAGCTGGGGTCCCAGCACTGAGCCTTGCGGTACCCCACTATTCACTGCCTGCCATTGTGAAAAGGACCCGTTTACTCCTACTCTTTGCTTCCTGTCAGCCAGTTCTCTATCCACATCAATACTGAACCCCCAATACCGTGTGCTTTAAGTTTGTATACTAATTTCTTATGTGGGACCTTGTCGAAAGCCTTCTGAAAGTCCAGATATAACACATCCATTGGTTCTCCCTTGTCCACTCTACTAGTTACATCCTCGAAAAATTATATCAGATTCGTCAGACATGATTTACCTTTCATAAATCCATGCTGACTTTGTCCAATGATTTCACCACTTTCCAAATGTGCTGCTATCCCATCTTTAATAACTGATTCTAGCAGTTTCCCCATTACCGACGTTAGACTAACCTCTGTAATTCCACGTTTTCTCTCTCCCTCCCTTTTTAAAAAATGGGGTTATATTAGCTAACCTCCAATCCTGAGGAACTACTCCAGAATCTAAAGATTTTGAAAAATTATCACTAATGCATCCACTATTTCTGGAGCTACTCCCTTAAGTACTCTGGGAATGCAGCCTATCTGGCCCTGGGGATTTATCGGCCTTTAATAGTAAGATTAAACGAGAACTTACCAGTTTGAAGTTTGATCTGTATTTTATGAGGAGGAACGTTTGAGGGAATACATGAAGAAGCCCGCCCACAGCGCCAGCGTGTCATCCTTCAAAGCAGAGGTGTGAGGTCACAGATATCCAATATTGACCTAAAATAGCAAGATTATTAAAGAGATACCAGCAAGATTTGACCCTACGAGGGTGGGAGCGGAGGGCATGTATTCCCTCAACGTTCCTCCTCATAAAATACAGATCAAACTTCAAACTGGTAAGTTCTCGTTTAATCTTACTATTTTACTTCGGAGTCACGTGAGGGACTCCATGAAGATTTCAAAGCTCTGTGACCTCATGCCCTGGAAAACCGAGTCCATGCTTCACAACTGCCTTGGTAGTTTGGGAGAAATTGTTAATGATTTTTAAAAAACCAAGAAAAACATTGATATCAATTGTTTAACGTAACAATAAATAATATTTATTAATTCAAATCATAAACCCTTGTTCATCAGGGATAAATTATAATACGGAACTTAAAAGTTTCCGCGAAAACGTTTCTATACCACTAAGTGGTATAGAATTTTTGAAATGTCCTCTCCGATGACCATCCTGCAGTCCTGAGGATTTGGTCCATGGAGACCTCAAGGCATTTCGCTGCGGATGTAGCTGCCGCCCTGGTGGAGTGAGATTTAAATATTTTAGTGTCCACTCCTGCCTTCCTTAACCCATATTTAATCCACCGAGAAATAGTCTGGGTAGACACCCTGTGATATGGTTTCCTATAGCTGATTAACAGCCCCATTTCTTTGCCTCTAAGGGCCTTAGTCCGTTCCATATACAACAAAATATGTTCCATAATACAGAGACGTTCGTCCTCCGGGTAAGCCAGGAATTCAATGACCTGTCCTGCTGATCCTGGTCTATTTTATTTAATTAAATCCTGTATTACAAAGACCAAACGTCCTGCCGCCATAGAGAAGCTATCCAGTCTCAACTTTTGCAGTGACTGGACCCTCTGTCCTGTGACCAATGCCATCAGCATAACCACTTTTCTAGTTAACATGTCCAGAGTCAATGCTGTGGCCGGCGACCAAGTTCTTAGCATGTTGAGGACCACACTAGCATCCCAAATCTGGGTGTATCTTGGTTTTGGCGGTCTGGTGTTGAAAATTCCTTTTAACAGTTTAATTACCCACTGAAACACTATCTGTTCCTTGCCACAAAAAAGTTGATAACGCACTTCTGGCACTATTAACTGTGCTATAACTAAATCCTTCGTAGTGCAGACTGGTGAGGAACTCTAGCACTGCCGGCACATTCTTATCTCTGTGGTCCAGATGATTATAATGGCAGTAATTTATCCATTTCCTAATGTGAGTTAAGTATTGCTTATGTGTTGACGTTCTTTGAGCTGCTGTGATCATATCCACAGTTCTACTGGATAGCCCCATGTCTCGTAGAGGTTCCTTCAAAGTCTACAAGCCAACAAAGCAATATTTTTATAACATGGATGGCTATCGTGAGTTACCGGATGCACCAGCAACTTCGGGATATATATCTCGGTGATACAGGATCACCGAGAATATCACCGAGAACTATGGTTGTGTAGGCCAATCAGGTACTATGAGAATCCTGTTGAATTTTCCTTAGTACCCGATTGATGAGGCAGAAAGGAGGAAATGCATATATGAACCATTTCCCCCAGTGCAGTGAAAATGCATCTGTAGCTTCTGCCCCAGGATCTGGTTCCCATGATACATACCTAGGTAACTGGTGATTTAACCTGGATGCAAAAAGATCAATATCCGGTCTTCCATACTTTCCTGTAATTTCCCCAAAGACCTTTCTATTCAACATCCATTCTGTATTTTCATTAAATTTTCGTGACCTGGCGTCCGCCACTGAATTTAGTAACCCTGGTAGATACGTAGCCGATAACCAAATATTCCTTTGTATACACCATTGCCAAATTAAATTTGCCAATTTATCACAAGATATTGATATATTTCCACCCATATGATTTATATATGCCACCACCGTGGTATTGTCTATCTGCAATCTAACATGCTGCTGATTCATGCCTGAGCAGAAAGACCTAAGCCCATGAAATGCACTTAACATTTCTAAATAATTTATACCCTTAGTATTTAGTAGGTTAGCTTCTTGAATATTCCATCTCCCTCCACAGCTCGAGATGGTATCCGTCGCACCCCAACCAATTGCACTGTCATCTGTTTGTAATACCACAGACGGGTTGTCTACAACTATTGGGTTGGAGCCATACTTCACATTGTGTTCCCACCATTGTAACTCTTTTATTGCTTCAATAGTTAGCTCCATTGGCCTATCAAAATGGCCTCTGTTAATTTTGAGTGCTCTAATTGTGTCTCTCTGTAAATTTTGGTAATGTAATGGTCCAAATTGTATGGCAGGAAATGTAGCCACAATTTTCCCAATCATTCTGGCTACCCGTCTAATGGATGGTTTAACGGTATTAATAAGCTCTGTGCAGTCCTTTTTTATTTCTGTGGCTTTCCCAAGTGGTAAAGTCACTAACATATCAATTGAGTTAATGGTGAACCCCAGGTAATCCATTTTCGTTGATGGTGTTAATTTAGACTTAATTGGATGGATAATGAACCCCAGGTGTTCAAACAATTGCTTAGTGGCCACCACTGCCTTACATGCCAATTCATAAGTTTTCCCCACTATAAGAATATCATCCAAATATGCGATTACTCTATGATTTTGTTGTCGCAATAATGCCAAGGCTGGTTTAAGAATTTTTGTAAATAACCTAGGCGCTGACGTAAGCCCATTTGGCAAAGCCTTATACTGCCAAAGCTGTCCCATCCAATTAAATTTCAAAAACCTCCTGTGTCTATTTCTAATGGGTATTGTATAATAAGCATCCTTAAGATCAATACTTGCCATAAAATAACCTTTAGACACTAAGTCTATAGCAGTCGTAAACGTATCCATTTTAAAATGAACATATTGCACAAATTTGTTAAGTGTTGACAAATCAATAATAACACGACAACCCCATCTTTCTTATTCCTAATAAATATGTTAGAGACAAACTCCTGTTTTTCAGGTTTAGTTTGTTCAATTACCCCTTGATTGAATAACCTTTTTATTTCTATGTGAGCTTTTGCTTGTTCTAATTTTGTAAGTATATATTTTCTGTCCGGTGTATGTTGTACTGGAGGGTTATGTTTGTGTAAAAACTCTATCAGATATCCCTTAATACTGCTAAGGATATATCTGTCCATAGTTATATTGCACCATGCTTCCAAATGAAGTTGCAATGCCCCTCCAACTTCCGTGCTCCCTACAACTTTCGGAGCCGCAGATTCACCTACCTCCATGGTTATCGGTGATAATTTATTTATTTCCTTATTTTTGGTCGTGGATGTGGAGGCCCTTGATGTTGAGGTTGCGATGCCTGCTGATGTACTGGCTTCCGCATTTTCCACAGCGGACGTCCCGGGCCAAACCCTAAAAAAGGACGCTGCTGCTGCTGGGGGCTCCTCTCTCTCCAATTCCTGGTGGCATTATAGAGCCCACCCTTCTTTGGACGCCCATAGGGTTGGTATCTCTTCCCTAGGTACCCTTTGGCTGCCCTTATCAGCCCCAATGTCTTGGCCTCCTCATCCAACTCTTTGACCTGTTTAGACAAGTCTCCTCCAAATAGTAGGGTTTGGGGTTTTATATCCCTTTGCTTGCACAAAACAGCAAATTTAGGGTCTAGCACTGGCTGAATAGCTCCCTTTCTTAAATTGTTTAATTCCAATTGTACATTACACAATAATGCCAATGCATCCTTTTGGTCACTATTCATCTCCACTTTCTCAAACGAACGGGCCAAAGCTGTAATCCCCGCTGTGAGACTTTTGAGGGCATTTTGGACCTTAAGATCCTGATTCCTAATACCCCCCCCCCCCCCCCCCCCCCACATGCTTCCAAATACACCTGTTTACACTGGCTACATGCAGCGCAGTACAATTCCCTGGTGGTAAGTGCCTTGCCAATACTTCAGCCATCGTATTAGCCTGCAACTGGTGTGTGGACATGTACTCGATACTTGCAGCCATCCTGTCCTCGAGGTTCTTGCCGGTCTGCTGCTGCTGGAAGTACTCTCCCACCATGTCCAGTAAGCTGCGTTCCTTCCCTTCAATGGGAGAAGATGGTTCCACCTCTTGCTCAGACTCTGAGCTGGTCAGACATTGGATATCCTCCTCAGAGGAGTCTGATATGTCTTGCAGCCCTTTAAGGGAACCTGCTGTGGGGCTTACACTGTGCCCACTGTGGCTATCCTCCCTCCGACGGAGCCTGCCACTTTGGACAATTTCGTCCAGCAGCTGCTCCAGCCGACTTTCGCGCTCTCGGGCGCTAGTCGATCGCGGGTGCTTACCGGGCCGCTCCAACCGACTTCCGTGCACTCGGGCACTAGTCGCTCGCGGTTCCCGCAGCCGGTCCCC
>NW_026575588.1:0-7500 GCF_028641065.1 Leucoraja erinaceus
CGCGACAGACAGACGGCAGTGGAGGCCACAAGTTATTGGATATGTCTAAGGCAGAGATAGATAGATTCTTGATTAGTATTTGTGTCAGGGGTTATGGGGAGAGGTCAGGAGATTGGGGTTAGGACGGAGAGATAGACATATAACCATGGAAACATAGAAAATATGTGCAGGAGTAGGCCATTCGGCCCTTCGAGCCAGCATTTGCATTCAATATGATCATGGCTGATCATCTAAAATCAGTATCCCTTTCCTGCCTTCTCCCCGTATTCCTTGATTCCGTTAGCCCCAAGAACCACATCTAACTCTCTCTTGAAAACATCCAGTGAATTGGCCTCCACTGCCTTCTGTGGCCGAGAATTCCACAGATTCACATCTCTCTGAGCAGAAAGGTTTTTCCGTATGGCCTCCCCCTCATTCTTAAACTGAGCGCTGTTAGATCTGCCATGAATGAATGGCGGGGTAGACTGGTTGGGCCGAATGGCCTACTTCTGCAGCAATGTCTCACGGTCTGAGTTGGGCTTTTAGACTTGTTGATCAGTTGCTTGACTTGGCCGTTCATGGTTTGGAAATTTCCGGTTTTTGCGATAGTGATTTTGATCTGTGTTGTTCCGCTTTCCATGGAAGCCAATGCCCCCCCCCCCCCACACACCCCACACACACACACACACACACACACACACACACACACACACACACACACACACACACACACACACGCACGCACACACACACACACACACACACACACACACACACACACACACACACACACACACACACACACACACACACACACACACACACACACACACACACACACACACACACGCACCCACACACACCCCCACACACACACGCACACGCACACGCACACAACACACACACACACAACACACACACACACACACACACACACACACACACACACACACACACACACACGCACACACACACACGCACACACACACACACACACACGCGCTCACACGCGCACACACACGCGCACACACACACACGCACAGGCGGGGGAACGGGTCGACACACACGGTGTCAATCAAATGCAGCTGCTGTAAATTCATTCTTTTTACATAGACACATAGAAATTAGGTGCAGGAGTAGGCCATTCGGCCCTTCGCGCCTGCACCATTCGCCATTCAATATGATCATGGCTGATCATCCAACTCAGTATCCTGTACCTGCCTTCTCTCCATACCCCCTGATCCCTTTAGCCACAAGGGCCACATCTAACTCCCTCTTAAATATAGCCAATGAACTGTGTGGCCTCAACTACCTTCTGTGGCAGAGAGTTCCAGAGATCCACCACTCTCTGTGTGAAAAATGTTTTTCTCGTCACTGTTCTAAAGGATTTTCCCTCTATCGTTAAGCTGTGACCCCTTGTCCTGGACTTCCGCAACATCGGGAACAATCTTCCTGCATCTAGCCTGTCCAACCCCTTAAGACTTTTGTAAGTTTCTATAAGATCCCCCCTCAATCTTCTAAATTCTAGATAGTATAAAGCAAGTCTATCAAGTCTTTCTTCATAAGACATTCCTGACATCCCAGGAATCAGTCTGGTGAACCTTCTCTGCACTCCCTCTATGGCAATAATGTCCTTCCTCAGATTTGGAGACCAAAACTGTGCGCAATACTCCAGGTGTGGTCTCACCAAGACCCTGTACACCTGCAGTAGAACCTCCCTGCTCCTATACTCAAATCCTTTTGCAATGAAAGCTAACATACCATTCGCTTTCTTTACTGCCTGCTGCACCTGCATGCCTACCTTCAATGACTGGTGTACCATGACACCCAGGTCTCGCTGCATCTCCTCCTTTCCCAATCGGCCACCATTTAGATAATAGTCTGCTTTCCCGTTTTTGCCACCAAAATGGATAACCTCACATTTATCCACATTAAACTGCATCTGCCAAACATTTGCCCACTCACCCAGCCTATCCAAGTCACCTTGCAGTCTCCTAGCATCCTCCTCACACCTAACACTGCCCCCCCAGCTTAGTGTCATCCGCAAACTTGGAGATATTGCCTTCAATTCCCTCATCCAGATCATTAATATATATTGTAAATAGCTGGGGTCCCAGCACTGAGCCTTGCGGTACCCCACTAGTCACTGCCTGCCATTGTTAAAAGGACCCGTTTACTCCTACTCTTTGCTTCCTGTTTGCTAGCCAGTTCTCTATCCACATCAATACTGAACCCCCAATGCCGTGTGCTTTAAATTTGTATACTAATCTCTTATGTGGGACCTTGTCGAAAGCCTTCTGGAAGTCCAGATACACCAGATCCACTGGTTCTCCCCTATCCACGCTACTAGTTACATCCTCGAAAAATTCTATAAGATTCGTCAGACATGATTTACCTTTCGTAAATCCATGCTGACTTTGTCCAATGATTTCACCACTTTCCAAATGTGCTGCTATCCGATCTTTAATAACTGACTCTAGCAGTTTGAGCTCTGAGTGTGGAATAGAAAGACTCTGAGTGCACTTTGATTATCCAGCATTCACCATATTTTACTGTACATGGTCAAGATACATCAGACGTGATATCTGGAGCTGACTACTTGAACACTGTTTGTTAATTCACTCCAATTCAGAATTTGATTAGGATGATTTTTCCATTCACTCCGGCGCTTTCTCCTGCTCTCCCGCTTCGTGTTTGTAGGTCGGATTGTTGTATCCCATAGATGTGTCTGCAGAAGGGGCTGTGCGTTTTACTCTCCATCTTGCGATTTTTTCAGACACTTTCAAAGAAATCAAAACAACAGAAGAAGAAAAAAATTGTCTTATCTCCATTTTACCTCCGCCTACGGGTCGTGGACGCAGAGAAAACACAGGAGACAAAGCGATCCTATGCAGAGGACCAATAACGTCATCGCCATCCCCTTTAAAATTCAAAAATACATTGATGACGTCTCTTCAACACCCATAGCCAGGTATGAAGGACAGCCATGTTGGACAGGCTAGATGCAGGATTCTACTGCAGTTGTACAGGGTCTTGGTGAGACCACACCTGCAGTATTGGGTACAGTTTTGGTCTCCAAATCTGAGGAAAGACATTCTTGCCATAGAGGGAGTACAGAGAAGGTTCACCAGACTGATTCCTGGGATGTGGCAGGACTTTCATATGAAGAAAGACTGGATAGACTCGGCTTGTACTCGCCGGAATTTAGAAGATTGAGGGGAGATCTTATAGAAACGTACAAAATTCTTAAGAGGTTGGACAGGCGAGATGCAGGAAGATTGTTCCCGACGTTGGGGAAGTCCAGAACAAGGGGTCACAATTTAAGGATAAAGGGGAAATCCTTTAGGACCGAGATGAGAAAAACATTTTTCACACAGAGAGTGGTGAATCTGTGGAACTCTCTGCCACAGAAGGTAGTTGAGGCCACACAGTTCATTGGCTATATTTATTGAGGGAGTTCGATGTGGCCCTTGTGGCTGAAGGGATCAGGGGGTATGGAGAGTTTGATGTGGCCCTTGTGGCTGAAGGGATCAGGGGGTATGGAGAGTTAGATATGGCCCTTGTGGCTAATGGGATCAGGGGATATGGAGAGTTACATGTGGCCCTTATGGCTAATGGGATCAGGGGGTATGGAGAGAAGGCAGGTACGGGATACTGGGTTGGAAGATCAGCCATGATCATATTAGCATTTAGAAGATTGAGAGGGGATCTTATAGAAACTTACAAAATTCTTAAGGGCTTGGACAGGCTAGATGCAGGAAGATTGTTCCCGATGTTAGGGAAGTCCAGGACAAGGGGTCACAGCTTAAGGATAAAGGGGAAATCCTTTAAAACCGAGATGAGAAGAACTGTTTTCACACAGAGAGTGGTGAATCTCTGGAACTCTCTGCCACAGAGGGCAGTTGAGGACAGTTCATTGGCTATATTTAAGAGTTAGATGTGGCCCTTGTGGCTAAGGGGATCAGGGGGTATGGAGAGAAGGCAGGTACGGGATACTGAGTTGGATGATCAGCCATGATCATATTGAATGGCGGTGCAGGCTCGAAGGGCCGAATGGCCTACTCCTGCACCTAATTTCTATGTTTCTATGTTCCTCCAATATGTGTTTAGCCTGACCCTGACAATGGAGGAGTCTGGGGACAAAAAGGTCTGAGCAGGTAATGGGAAGGAGAAGTCAAGTCAAGTTTAGCAACCGGGAGATGAGGTTGGTTCAGGTGGACTGAGCGAAGGTGTTCAGTGAAACGCTCGTCCAGTCTGGGGCGTTTGGTCTCGCCGATGTACAAGAGTCCACATCTTGAACAACAGACAGAGTTGGGGAGGTTGGAGGAGGTGTAAGTGAAGCTCTGCCTCAACTGAAAGCACTAACGGGGGTCCCTGGACGGAGTCTAGGGATGGGGAGACTCAGGGATTAAGTTTTCAACACTTACGTTTGTGGCATGCCTTGCACATGCATATGACGAATATGCACAGGAGGAAGAGAAGTCCCAGAACTCCGAAAGCTATTCCGACGTAACTTCCTATTCCTGAACAATAATAATAATAATAATAATAATAATAATAATAATAATAATAATAATAATAATAATAATAATAATAATAATAATAATGTTTATTTATATAGCACTTTTCAACAAAACCAGTATTTGAACCAAAGTGCTTTACAGAGTTTGATTAAATTAATTGAACAGACCAAATGTCAATAAATCCATACAAAACAAAAAAGAGAAAAAAGAAAAAAGACACAGAGCAGTACACCATAGAAATCAACATGAAACGTCCCCCCACAGCAGAATTCACTGTGAGGGAAGGCACTAAAAATATCCAGTTCTCCCCCTCATAGTCCACCCGAGGTCGGGGTCTATATGTGGCCTCCTCAGCCAACTCGGTGATTTCAGGCCCTCTCCCGCGAAGCTGGATCATCGGCGTCGGGTGAACATTCTTCAGCGACCAGGACTGAAGCTGCCGCTTCCTCCCTGAAGACTGCAATGTCCAAAGTTCTCAGGCCGCGCTGGCCGGACCTCTGACGCTGGCGAACTCGGACACCAATAGCAATAGCAGTAGCAATGTTACAACATTTTGAGATTTAAAAAATCAAGTCTGCAATTTGTCCCATCAGATAAAGCATAACAATAAGTTTAATTTGACACCTAATTCACTTTCAATCAATCAATCAATCAATCAATCAATCAATCAATCAATCAATCAATCAATCAATCAATCAATCAATCAATCAATCAATCAATCGATCGATCCATCGATCAATCAATCAATGTCAATAAATCTAGCATTCAATCAATTAATTAATTAATTAACTAATTCGTTCATCAGTAAATTAATTGACTAATTAATTAATCGATAGATTCATTAATTGATTCATCGGTCATCGATCAATTAATTAATTAATTAAATGGTTGCTTGCTCAGCTGTTTAATCAATTAATTGATAAATTAATTAATTCGTGAATTAGCCAGTTAGCCATTAAGTGAGTCGTTGATCAATTGTTCAATTGATTAATTCTCATCTCATCTCATGTCGTCTTGTCTTGTCTTGACTATACAGTTATATAGCTCTCCCTGCAGCTCAGGATTTTAGTGTCTCCAGTTATTTCTGACATGTATTTCCCAGTGACACCGCATACATACACACACACACACTCACCGCGACCGATGTAACAGGTAGACGAGGTATACCAGTAGTTGGCCTTGCACCTGTAGATTGTGTCCCAGCGGTTGACGAAGTTCTCCCGCGACACGTTGACGGCGAAGCGCCGGGTGCTGGCTTTTTCCTCGTGTAGCCCCCCCGGCCCGGTCCAGGTGAGAGTAGGAAACGGAAGTCCGCCTCTGTAGAAGCAGTCCAGCATGACGTAATCGCCCAAGTTATAGGAAGTGCAGGACAAGTAGGAAGTCTGCCTGGCGGAAGTGTACGTCTTCGCTGCAAGAGAGAGGTGGGAGTGGGTTATCGATTGTCATTATTAATCAATAAGTTCATTGGCCAAGTATTCACATACAAGGAATTTGCCTTGGTGCTCCGACCCCAAGTGACAAGTTTTGGTCTCCAAATCTGAGGAAGGACATTATTGCCACAGAGGGAGTGCAGAGACGGTTCACCGGACAGATTCCTGGGATGTCAGGACTGTCTTATGAAGAAAGACTGGATAGACTTGGTTTATACTCTCTAGAATTTAGAAGATTGAGAGGGGATCTTATAGAAACTTACACAATTCTTAAGGGGTTGGACAGGCTAGATGCAGGAAGATTGTTCCCGATGTTGGGGAAGTCCCGGACAAGGGGTCACAGCTTAAGGATAAAGGGGAAATCCTTTAAAAACCGAGATGAGAAGAGCTTTTTTCACACAGAGAGTGGTGAATCTCTGGAACCCTCTGCCACAGAGGGTAGTTGAGGCCAGTTCATTGGCTATATTTAAGAGGGAGTTAGATGTGGCCCTTGTGGCTAAGGGGATCAGGGGGGTATGGAGACAAGGCAGGTACGGGATACTGAGTTGGATGATCAGCCATGATCATATTAAATGGCGGTGCAGGCTCGAAGGGCCGAATGGCCTACTCCTGCACCTAATTTCCATGTTTCTATGTTTCTATGACAACATGACATGCAGTGACATTTTGGAATGAAACATAAAACATTAAACATGAATAAAATAACATTATTGATACAAAAATGTGAATTAAATAAAATTCCAGAGCAAAACACTGCACCCCGCGAAGCTGGGGGGAGGGGGGGGGGGCAGTGTTAGCTTTGAGGAGGACGCTAGGAGGCTGCAAGGTGACTTGGATAGGCTGGGTGAGTGGGCAAATGCATGGCAGATGTAGTATAATGTGGATACATGTGTGATTATCCACTTTGTGGTGGCAAAAACAGGAAAGTAAACTATTATCTGAATGGTGGCCGATTAGGAAAAGGGGAGATGCAACGAGACCTGGGTGTCATGATACACCAGTCATTGAAAGTAGGCATGCAGGTGCAGCAGGCAGTGAAGAAAGCGAATGGTATGTTAGCATTCATAGCAAAAGGATTTAAGTATAGGAACAGGGATGTTCTACTGCAGGTGTACATGGTCTTGGTGAGACCACACCTGGAGTATTGCGTACAGATTTGGTCTCCTAATCTGAGGAAAAACATTCTTGCCATAGAGGGAGTGCAGAGACGGTTCACCAGACAGATTACTGGGATGGCAGGACTTTCATATGAAGAAAGACTGGATAGACTCGGCTTGTACTCGCCAGAATTTAGAAGATTGAGGGGGGATCTTATAGAAACTTACTAAATTCTTAAGTGGTTGGACAGGCTAGATGCAGGAAGATTGTTCCCGATGTTGGGGAAGTCCAGAACAAGGGGCCACACAGTTTAAGGATAAGGGGGAAATCTTTCAGGACCGAGATGAGAAAATCATTTTTTACACAGAGAGTGGTGAATCTGTGGAATTCTATGCCACAGAATGTAGTTGAGGCCACAGTTCATTGGCTATATTCAAGAGGGGATTAGATATGGCCCTTGTGACCCGGTC
>NW_026575588.1:12500-41219 GCF_028641065.1 Leucoraja erinaceus
AGGGAAGATTCAAACAAGGGGGCATGACATGAGAATTAAGGGACTGAAGTTTAGGGGTAACATGAGGGGAACTTCTTTACTCAGAGAGTGGTAGCTGTGTGGAATGAGCTTCCAGTGAAGGTGGTGGAGGCAGGTTCGTTTTTATCATTTAAAAATAAATTGGATAGTTATATGGATGGGAAGGGAATGGAGGGTTATGGTCTGAGCGCAGGTATATGGGACTAGGGGAGATTATGTGTTCGGCACGGACTAGAAGGGTCGAGATGGCCTGTTTCCGTGCTGTAATTTTTATATGGTTATATCTCCCTGGAAGAGCGACATAGCAAATGATTTGAATAAATAATAATAAGTGTCCGGGGGGGGGGGGGGGGTGATTGGCAGTCACCGGGGTACGTTGTTGAGTAGAGTGACAGCCGCCGGAAAGAAGCTGTTCCTCGACCTGCTGGTTCGGCAACGGAGAGACCTGTAGCGCCTCCCGGATGGTAGGAGGGTAAACAGTCCATGGTTGGGGTGAGAGCAGTCCTTGGCGATGCTGAGCGCCCTCCGCAGACAGCGCTTGCTTTGGACAGACTCAATGCAGGGGAGCAAGGAACCGGTGATGCGTTGGGCAATTTCACCACCCTCTGCAATGCCTTCCGGTCGGAGACAGAGCAGTTGCCATACCATACTGTGATGAAGTTGGTAAGGATGCTCTCGATGGTGCAGCGGTAGAAGTTCACCAGGATCTGAGGAGACAGATGGACCTTCTTCAGTCTCCTCAGGAAGAAGAGACGCTGGTGAGCCTTCTTGATCAGAGTAGAGGTATTGTGGGTCCAAGAGAGGTCATCGGAGATGTTGACTCCCAGGAACCTGAAGCTAGAAACACGTTCCACCTCCTGAGTCTGGTGGTGAGCGATGTGAAGCTTCTGTTCCTTCTGCCGGGCGGGAGTTAAGTCATATTGATCATGTTGTGTAGGAAGAATAGAATATAGAATAGTTTCTTTATTGTCATTGTAACATGAATCATGTACAACGAAACTAAAAAAATTGTCAGCCAGTCAGTGCACCATTCAAACATTTCTAAAAGCTAACGATACATACAAGATCAAATATTGAAAGATAAACAACTAAAATAAATATCACGAAAATAGCACGCATAAACACCCAACCCTCCATCCGTCTGTCGATTTCACAGTGTACCACAGTCCCATTTAGTGCTAACCCTAGTGCTAACATTTAGTGCTTTTATAACAGTGGGGTAAAAACTGTTTTTTAGTCTGTTTGTCCTTGTCCTTGTAGATCTGTACCGTCTGCCTGACGGCAACAGTTCAAACAGGGAGTGTCCGGGGTGGGAAATGTCCTTTATAATACTCTGGGATTTTTTGATGCAGCGGGAACTGTGTAAGCCCTCCAAGGTAAGGAGAGGGCAGCCGACAATCCTCTGGGCGTTGTCAATGGCCCTCTGGAGCGCTTTCCTCTGAGCCGCTGTGCAGCTGGTGTACCACACGCATACACAGTATGTTAGGATGCTCTCAATGGAGCACTGATAAAAGGACAGCAGCAGTCTCTGAGTGATGTTGTTCTTCCTGAGCACCCTCAGGAAGTGCAGTCTCTGCTGGACCTTTTTCAGCAGCGCAGTGGTGTTCACGCTCCACGTCAGGTCCTCCTCAATATGGATTCCCAGGAAGCGGAAATCCGCCACCCTCTCTACACAGTCCCCTCTGATAGTCAATGGTACCATGTCCGTTTTATTCATCCTAAAGTCTATTATTAATTCCTTTGTCTTTAAGGTGTTGAGGAGCAGGTTATTTTCTCCACACCACACTGTCAGCTGCTCCACCTCATCCCGGTAGGCGTACTCGTCCCCCCCGGAGATGAGTCCCACCACCGTAGTGTCATCCGCAAATTTGACAATGGTGTTGCTGTGGTGGGCGGGGGTGCAGTCAAAGAACTGCAGATGCTGGTTTCCACCGAAAATAGATATAAAGTGCTGGAGTAACTCAGTGGGTCAGGCAGGCAGCATCTCTGTGGAGAACGTGGACAGGTACAAAGTGCTGGAGTAACTCAGCGGGTCAGGCAGCATCTCTGGAGAAAAGGAATAGGTGACGTGAGGAGTCGAGACCCCTGTTCAGACTGTAAGTGTCTATGAACAAGTGGTGAATCTCTGGAACTCTCTGCCACAGAGGGTAGTTGAGGCAACAGTTCATTGGCTATATTTAAGAGGGAGTTAGATGTGGCCCTTGTGGCTAAAGGGATCGGGGGTATGGAGAGAAGGCAGGCACGGGATACTGAGTTGGATGATCAGCCATGATCATATTGAATGGCGGTGCAGGCTCGAAGGGCCGAATGGCCTCTACTCCTGCACCTAATTTCTATGTTTCCATGTTTCTAACAAGGACCAGTCGCACCCCGCCCATTCCCCTTCCCCCTCTCCCATCGGGCAAATGGTATAGAAGTGTGAAAACGCACACATCCAGAGTCAGAAGGCAGATACAAAAAGCTGGAGAAACTCAGCGGGTGTGGCAGCATCTATGGAGCGAAAGTATAGGGTCGAGAATCTCCAGAGTCAGGGAGTGTTTCCTCCCATCTGTTATCAGGCAACCTCCCACAACCAGAGAGCGACGCTGAGGAAAGACATTCTTGCCATAGAGGATTTGAGTCTAGGAGCAGGGAGGTTCTACTGCAGTTGTACAGGGTCTTGGTGAGACCACACCTGGAGTATTGTGTACAGTTTTGGTCTCCTAATCTGAGGAAGGACATTCTTGCCATAGAGGGAGTACAGAGAAGGTTCACCAGACTGATTCCTGGGATGTCAGGACTTTCTTATGAAGAAAGACTGGATAGACTCGGCTTGTACTCTCTAGAATTTAGAAGATTGAGGGGGGATCTTATAGAAACTTACAACATTCTTAAGGGGTTGGACAGGCTAGATGCAGGAAGATTGTTCTCGATGTTGGGGAAGTCCAGGACAAGGGGCCACAGTTTAAGGATAAGGGGGAAATCTTTTAGGACTGAGATGAGAAGAAAAACATTTATTTTCACACACAGAGAGTGGTGAATCTGTGGAATTCTCTGCCACAGAAGGTAGTTGAGGCCACACAGTTCATTGGCTATATTTAAGAGGGAGTTAGATGTGGCCCTTGTGGCTAAAGGGATCAGGGGGTATGGAGAGAAGGCAGGTACGGGATACTGAGTTGGATGATCAGCCATGATCATATTGAATGGCGAATGGTGCAGGCTCGAAGGGCCGAATGGCCTCTACTCTTGCACCTATTGTCTATGTTTCTATGTTTCTATCTACCTCTTTGATGACCGGCGTAGATCCTTGATTGGACTTTGCGGGCGTTACGTTGCACTGGACGTTATTCCCTTATCATGTATCTATACACTGTGAATGGCTCGATTGTAATTGCTTTTCCGCTGACTGGTTAGCACGCGTCAACAGATTTGCACTCTAGCTCGCTACACGTGACAAACAAACTAATTTAAACTGCACTAACTCCTCGGAGGGAGTGCAAAGAGTAGATGGGGTCAAAATTGTGAGGTGACTCCAGAACTTTGTGAGACTATAATGACCAACAATTAGTTTGTCTGTCTCTCATCAGCGAACGCGATGTCCATTCTCATCCTCTCCCGGGGCAAATGCGGGCTGACGGGGTGCATCACGTACTACCTGTTGAGCATGGCGGTGGCGGATCTCCTGGTCGTGTTGACCAACGTCATCGTCAACCGGATATTGGGCGTCTACTTCCCAGCCAGCTTCCTGAGCGTCACTCCGGTGTGCGCCGTCAAGACGGTCGCCCTGTACGTAGCCAAAGACTGTTCCGTCTGGCTGACCGTCGCTTTTACCTTTGATCGATACGTCGCCATTTGTTGTCCGAACTTCCGGAACAGGTACTGTATCCGGCGCCGGGCGGCGCTGGTGATAGGTCTGGTCTGTGCGGTGTGCCTCTTCCGGAACATTCCCTGGTACTTTGCATTTGAACATCTATTTTTAATCGACAACGTCCCTTGGTACTGCATGTTCGTATCTAACTTCTTCACATCAGGACCTTGGATAGCGTTTGCATTCTCCAATCTCGTTGTCTCCCTCTTCCTCCCATTGGGGTTGGTCCTACTGTTCAACGCACTGACTATAAGATGCATTTTACTGTCCAGTCTGATCAGAAGACGACTCAGGGGCCAAAATAGTTCGGGACACGAGAGTGACTCCGAGATACAAAACAGGAAGCAATCGGTCGTGTTACTCGTGGCCATATCCGCCAATTTAATAATCTTGTGGTTGACGTTCGTCGCCCATTTCATTTTTGCTCGATCGAGTGGGAAGTACTTCTATACGACATCCGATCCTGTGTTTTACTTTAGCGAGACTGGTTATCTGCTCCTCCTACTCAGCTGTTCCACGAACACACTCGTCTATGCCGCGGTGCAGTCCAAGTTCAGAGAGGAGATTAAATATCTCGTGATGTATCATTTCAGGCGGGCCGCAAAATTAATCAAATCACACCGTTAGTCAGAATGAAGTGGAGAAGGAACTGCAAATGCTGGTTTGCACAAAAGGACACAAAGTGCTGGAGTAACATATAAACATGGACAATAGGTGGAGGAGTAGAGGCCATTCGGCCCTTCGAGCCTGCACCATTCGCCATTCAATATGATCATGGCTGATCATCCAACTCAGTATCCTGTACCTGCCTTCTCTCCATACCCCCTGATCCCTTTAGCCACAAGGGCCACATCTAACTCCCTCTTAAATATAGCCAATGAACTGGCGTCAACTACCTTCTGTGGCAGAGAGTTCCACAGATTCTCCACTCTCTGTGTGAAAAATGCTTTTCTCATCTCGGTCCCAAAGGACTGGTGAGTTTAGTTGCCTGATGAGAGATGGGATTAGGATTAGGGATTAACTGGGATTTGGGATTTGGTTAAACCATTGGGATGGTTCAGTTGCCTGATATCAGATGGGATTAAGGTTAGGGATTAGCTGGGGTTAGGAGTTAGGAGAAATGTTTAGGATAGTTCCATTGTCTGATAACAGCTGGTAAGGAACCGCTGTGGCGTTCTAACAATAGACAACAGGTACAGGGCTAGAGGCCATTCGGCCCTTCGAGCGAGCACCGCCAATCAATGTGATCATGGCTGATCATCCCCTATTCCTGCCTTCTCCCCGCTATCTTTAAGAGCCCTATATAGCTGTGTGACCTCAACTACTTTCTGTGGCAGAGAATTCCACAGATTCACCACTCTCTGTGTGTGAAACATATTTTTCTCAACTGTCCTCAAATACTTGTTCAAGAAGGAACTGCAGATGCTGGAAAATCGAAGGTACACAAAAAAGCTGGAGCAACTCAGCGGGTGCAGCAGCATCTATGGGTCTCTGAGAATGGTTTGGGCCCGACACGTTGCCTATTTCCTTCCCTCCATAGATGCTGCTGTACCCGCTGAGTTTCTCCAGCGTTTTTGTGTACCTTTGCCCTCAACTGCCATCTGTGGCAGAGAATTCCACAGATTCACCACTCTCTGTGTGTGAAAAAAAAGTGTTTTTCTCATCTCAGTCCTAAAAGATTTCCCCCTCATCCTTAAACTGTGACCCCTTGTTCTGGACTTCCCCAGCATCGGGAACAATCTTCCTGCATCTAGCCTGTCCAACCCCTTCAGAATTTTGTAAGTTTCTGTAAGATCCCCCCTCAATCTTCTAAATTCTAGCGAGTACAAGCCGAGTCTATCCAGTCTTTCTTCATATGAAAGTCCTGCCATCCCAGGAATCAGTCTGGTGAACCTTCTCTGTACTCCCTCTATGGCAAGAATGTCTTTCCTCAGATTAGGAGACCAAAACTGTACACAATACTCCAGGTGTGGTCTCACAAAGACCCTATCCAGTCTTTCTTCATATGGAAGTCCCGACATCCTAGGTAACGCTGCGGGTCATGCAGCATCTCTGGAGAAAATGGACAAGCGACGTTGAAGGTCGAGACCCTTCTTCATACTTAGGGGTGGAGGGGGAGGGGGGAGAAAGTGTAAGTGCGAGACAAAAGTGTAATTGGTGGACGAGGGCGTCCCGCTGAATTAGTAAACTCACGTTAATTGTAACGTGAAGAATGAAATGACACGTTATGTATTACCCGCCTTCATTTTCTTATTCCCTTCTTCCTGAATCTAAACAATGTTTCCACGCAGAGAATTTGGTTTTATAGAAATATTGTCGACGTCTATATCAGACCAGGTTACATTTTAGTATAGAAGTTGGGATGTAATGTTAATGAGTATAGAAGTTGGGATGTAATGTTAAAATTGTACAAGGCATTGGTGAGGCCAATTCTGGAGTATGGTGTACAATTTTGGTCGCCTAATTATAGGAAGGGTGTCAACAAAATAGAGAGAGTACAGAGGAGATTTACTAGAATGTTGCCTGGGTTTCAGCAACTAAGTTACAGAGAAAGGTTGAACAAGTTAGGGCTTTATTCTTTGGAGCGCAGAAGGTTAAGGGGGGACTTGATAGAGGTTTTCAAAATGATGAGAGGGATAGACAGAGTTGACGTGGAAAAGCTTTTCCCACTGAGAGTAGGGAAGATTCAAACAAGGGGACATGACATGAGAATTAAGGGACTGAAATTTAGGGGTAACATGAGGGGGAACTTCTTTACTCAGAGAGTGGTAGCTGCGTGGAATGAGCTTCCACTGAAGGTGGTGGAGGCAGGTTCGTTTTTATCATTTAAAAATAAATTGGATAGTTATATGGATGGGAAGGGAATGAAGGGTTATGGTCTGAGCGCAGGTATATGGGACTAGGGGAGATTATGTGTTCGGCACGGACTAGAAGGGTCGAGATGGCCTGTTTCCGTGCTGTAATTGTTATATGGTTATATGGTTATGTGGTTATTTTAACCGCAACAAATTAATTTCAAAACTTTGCTTCCTTTGAAAGAACATGACTCAAATATTCCGCGTTCTGCTTCCATCTCGTTCGTGTTCATTAAGGTGTATTTTTGAAACGCAATATTACGGTGAAACGCATTGGTTTGGTGGGCTAGCCGGGTCAGGCAGCATCTCTGGAGAACATGGATAGGTTCAGAGTGCTGGAGTAACTCAGCGGGTCAGACAGGCAGCATCTCTGTGGAGAACTCTTCCAGGGAGATGCTAAATGCATTTCGTTGTCTCTGTACTGTACACTGACAATGACAATTAAATTTGAATCTTGAATCTGAATCTTGAATCTGAATCTGAACGTGGACAGGTACAAAGTGCTTGAGTAATTCAACGGGTTAGGCAGCATCTCTGGCGAGAGGTGGATTTAAGAGAGAGTTAGATAGAGCTCTGGGGCCTAGTGGAATCTAGGGATATGGGGAGAAGGCAGGCACGGGTTATTGATTGGGGACGATCAGCCATGATCACAATGAATGGCGGCGTTGGCTCGAAGGGCCGAATGGCCTCGGCGTGCGCCTGTTTTCTATGTTTCTATGTCTCTATGACCTTATGTCGTTCTTGAACCAAGAGATTTATTCCTTTCCAATTTTGTGTGCGTGCGTCTTTAACTTAATTATTTCTCCGTATCTCTGTTCATTTCTTCCAACAATGTCAACCGCTCCTTCAGTTTTTCACTACTGTAAATACTTATTGAAACATATAAAATGATTTACGGTTTGGACATGGTAGAGGCAGGAAACATGTTCCGGATATTGGGGGAGTCCAGAACTAGACTAGGGGGCACAGTTTAAGATTAAGTGATAAGCCATTTAGAACGGAGACGAGGAAACACTTTTTCTCACAGAGAGTTGTGAGGCTGTGGAATTCTCTTCCTCAGAGGGCGGTGGAGGTCGGTTCTCTGGATACTTTCAAGAGAGAGCTGAGAGGACTCTTAAAAATAACAGAGTCAGGGGATATTGCAGTTGGACAGAGGGATCTAGGAATAACTGTGCATAGTTCTCTGAAAGTGAAATCTCATATAGATAGGGTGGTAAAGAAAGCTTTTGGTATGCTAGCCTTTATAAATCAGAGCATTGAGTATAGAAGTTGGGGTGTAATGTTAAAATTGTACAAGGCATTGGTGAGACCAATTCTGGAGTATGGTGTACAGTTTTGGTCGCCCAATTATAGGAAAGATGTCAACAAATTAGAGAGAGTACAGAGGAGATTTACTAGAATGTTGCCTGGGTTTCAGCTACTAAGTTACAGAGAAAGGTTGAACAAGTTAGGTCTTTATTTTCTGGAGCGCAGAAGGTTAAGGGGGGACTTGATAGAGGTCTTTAAAATGATGAGAGGGATAGACAGAGTTGACGTGGAACAGCTTTTCCCATTGAGAGTAGGGAAGATTCAAACAAGAGGACATGACTTCAGAATTAAGGGACAGAAGCTTAGGCGTAACATGAGGGGGAATGTCTTTACTCAGAGAGTGGTAGCGGTGTGGAATGAGCTTCCAGTGGAAGTGGTGGAGGCAGGTTCAATTTTATCATTTAAAAATAAATTGGACAGTTTTGGTCTCCAAATCTGAGGAAGGACATTATTGCCATAGAGGGAGTGCAGAGACGGTTCACCAGACTGATTCCTGGGATGTCAGGACTGTCTTATGAAGAAAGACTGGATAGACTTGGTTTATACTCTCTAGAATTTAGAAGATTGAGAGGGGATCTTATAGAAACTTACAAAATTCTTAAGGTTTGGACAGGCTAGATGCAGGAAGATTGTTCCAGATGTTAGGGAAGTCCAGGACAAGGGGTCACAGCTTAAGGATAAGGGGGAAATCCTTTAAAACCGAGATGAGAATAACTTTTTCACGCAGAGAGTGGTGAATCTCTGGAACTCTCTGCCACAGAGGGTAGTTGAGGCCAGTTCATTGGCTATATTTAAGAGGGAGTTAGATGTGGCCCTTGTGGCGAAGGGGATCGGGGGATATGGAGAGAAGGCAGGTACGGGATACTGAGTTGGATGATCAGCCATGATCATATTGAATGGCGGTGCAGGCTCGAAGGGCCGAATGGCCTACTCCTGCACCTAATTTCTATGTTTCTATGGTTCTATTGGTTTGAGCTTCTTTAATCGGGATTTACCTTGCACTGAATGGTATTCCCTTTATCACGTATCTGTACAATTTGGGCGGCTCGATTGTAATCATATACAGACTTTCCGCTGAATTGAGAGCACGCAACAATAAGTGTTTCACTGTACCTCGCTACACGTGACAATAGAAAACTAGACTAAACGATACGAAACCAAGGTGAAATAAAGTAATCTAAACGAAAATAAGGAAACCTGTACTAAGCTAAATTCAATTAAACTTAACTGAAGTGAACTTAAATGAACTGAACTGAACTGAACGGCTCAACCCAACTCAACCCAACCCAACACAACCCGCCTCAACTCAGCTCAACCCAACCCAACTCAGCTCAAAATTCAACCCAACTCAACCCAACCCAACTCACCTCAACCCAGCTCAACCCAACCTAATTCAACTCAAAATTCAACCCAACTCAACCCAACCCAACTCACCTCACCTCAACCCAGCTCAACCCAACCCAACTCAGCTCAAAATTCAACCCAACTCAACCCAACACAACTGCCTCAACTCAACTCACCTCAAACCCAACTCAACTCAAAACTCAACCTAACTCAACCCAACTCCATCCAAACCTCACCCCAACCCACCCCAACCGCCTCAACTCAGCTCAACCCAACCCAACTCCTCAAAATTCAACCCAACTCATCCCAACGCAACTGCCTCAACGCAGCTCAACCCAACCCAACTTAACTCAAAATTCAACCCAGCTCAACCCAACCCAACTCAGCTCAAAATTCAACCCAACTCAACCCAACCCAACTCACCTCAACCCAGCTCAACCCAACCCAATTCAACTCAAAATTCAACCCAACTCAACCCAACCCAACTCACCTCAACCCAGCTCAACCCAACCCAACTCAGCTCAAAATTCCACCCAACTCAACCCAACCCAACTCACCTCAACCCAGCTCAACCCAACCCAACTCAACTCAAAATTCAACCCAACTCAACCCAACCCAACTGCCTCAACACAGCTCAACCCAACCCAACTTAACTCAAAATTCAACCCAACTCAACCCAACCCAAACTCACCTCAACCCAGCTCAACCAACCCCAACTCAACTCAAAAATTCAACCCAACTCAACCCAACCCAACTCACCTCAACCCAGCTCAACCCAACCCAACTCAGCTCAAAATTCAACCCAACTCAACCCAACCCAACAACACCTCAACCCAGCTCAACCCAACCCAACTCAGCTCAAAATTCCCAACCCAACCCAACCCAACCCAACTCACCTCAACCCAGCTCAACCCAACCCAACTCAGCTCAAAATTCAACCCAACTCAACCCAACCCAACTCACCTCAACCCAGCTCAACCAACCCAATTGAACCCAAAATTCAACCCAACTCAACCCAACCCCTCACCTCAACCCGCTCAACCCAACTCGCCTCAACTCAACTCATCCCAACCCAACTGCCTCAACTCAGCTCAACCCAACTCAACTCAGCTCAAAATTCAACTCAACTCAACTCAGCTCAAAATTCAACCCAACTCAACCCAACCCAACCCGCCTCAACTCAACTCATCCCCAACCCAACTGCCTCAACTCAGCTCAACCAACTCAACTCAACTCAACCCAACTCAACCCAACTCAACCCAACCCAACCTCACACCCAACCCAACTCACCCAACCCAACTGCCTCAACTCAGCTCAACCCAACTCAACTCAGCTCAAAATTCAACCCAACTCAACCCAACCCAACTGCCTCAACCCCTCAACCCAACCCAACTCACCTCAACCCAGCTCAACCCGACTCGCCTCAACTCAACTCACCTCAAACCCAACTCAACTCAAAAACTCAACTCAACTCAAACCAACGTATGTCGCCTCAACTCAAATCACCCCAACCCAACTCAACTCAACTCAAATCACCCCAACCCAACTCAACTCAACTCAAATCACCCCAACCCAACTCAACTCACCTCAACTCAACTCAACCCAACCCAACTCAACTCAAAACTCAACCCAACGCAACCCAGCCCAACCCAACACAACCCAACCTCAACCCAACCCAACTCAACCCAACTCAACCCAACACAACGCAACCCAACCCAACCCAACCCAACTCAACCCAACACAACCCAACCCAACCCAACTCAACCCAACCCAACTCAACTCAACTCAACTCAACCCAACCCAACTCAACCCAACTCAACCCAACCCAACTCGCCTCAACTCAACACAACTCAAATCAACTCACCCCAACCCAACCCCTCAACCCAACTCAACTCAACTCAACCACCCAACCCACCCAACTCAACCCAACTAAACCCAACCCAACTCGCCTCAACTCAACACAACTCAACTCAACTCATCCCAACCCAACTCGCCTCAACCCAACCCAACTCAACTCAACACAACTCAACCCAACTCAACGCAACCCAACTCGCCTCAACTCAACACAACTCAACTCAAAATTCAACCCAACTCAATTGAACTCAACTCAACCCAAACCCAACTCTACCCAACTCACCCCAACTCAACTCATCCCAACTCAACTCAACTAAACACACATCGCAACCTGACGGTAAGGGTAAGTTATCATTGTCTTCAGCTCATCTCTGAATTTCCTCTGGGTTACTGTATAAAGAAATGTATCGCTGCAGCAACGGAGCAGCAGAAGCATATTCCCCGCTTCCTCGAGAATAAACACCGGGTCGTTGTATCCAGAGTAAGTATGAGTTCTCGTGATCCGAACATACAAATAATGCACAATGTACGTCATCCACAGTAAGATGAAGTTGCCGGAAATGCTGAATAGTAAAATGATCGACTTCCTGCGGCTCTCCATCTCGGGGTCAGGACCTTTCCCGGGGAGAGCGTCATCACGCAATGACTTCCGGACTCTGCTGGCGGTGACGATGCGTTTTACGGTCAGGATATTCAGTAACAATACAATCGCGACTGGCAGCAGGGGCGTGGAGATGCGGTCCAAATATGAGAAAGCGTACCACCACGGCGAGGTATAAAAGCTTGGAATTATCCGGCAATACCAAGGAAGATTGTCCGCGATGTAGAGCGGTTGGTAAATGAAATACCAGGGGACATCTTTGCAACAGAACAAAGCCACAATCGCGCCGACGACGGTCGCCGCCGTTTTTCTGGTGCAGTACCTGCGTTTAAAATTCTGACAGCAAATGGCCACGAAGCGATCGAAGGTGAATGCCACGGTGAGCCAGACGGAGGAGTCTCTGGATGCAAAAGCGACGGGGTTCTTGATGCGGCAGATCCAGGTGAGCGACAGGTAACTCCCGGGGAAGTAAATGCCGACGATGCGGTGGAGAATGACGGCGGTGATGAGAACCATCAGATCCGCCGCCGCCATGGCAACCAGGTAGACAGTCACACACCTGGATAGACCGCACCTCCCCCGCGACAGGATCACCATGGCGACAATGTTAACTGTTGGCAAATGTAGAATCGTTAACATAGAAACATAGAAACATAGACAATAGGTGCAGGAGTAGAGGCACAATCGTTAACCACTTTTTTGTGTTTTACTTTTATTTATTCTAAATTAATAAAATCATATGGCACCAAAGTGCCTAATATATATCATCATAATACATTTTATGGGCAGCTTATTTTTTTATATTTGTTGATTTAGGCCCATTGTCAATGTACGTGAAGCCAACAGTTGTGAACCTGGGTTTTAGGATGGACAGTGACTTTAAATTAGATCGCCAAATAGGCGCGGTGGTTAAACATAGAAACATAGAAAATTAGGTGCAGGAGTAGGCCATTCGGCCCTTCGAGCCTGCACCGCCATTCAATATGATCATGGCTGATAATCCAACTCAGTATCCCGTACCTGCCTTCTCTCCATACCCTCTGACCCCCTTGGCCACAAGGGCCACATCTAACTCCCTCTTAAATATAGCCAATGAACTGGTCTCGACTACCCTCTGTGGCAGAGAGTTCCAGAGATTCACCACTCTCTGTGTGAAAAAAGTTATCCTCATCTCGGTTTTAAAGGATTTCCCCCTTATCCTTAAGCTGTGACCCCTTGTCCTGGACTTCCCCAAACATCGGGAACAATCTTCCTGCATCTAGCCTGTCCAACCCCTTAAGAATTTTGTAAGTTTCTATAAGAGCCCCTCTCAATCTCCTAAATTCTAGAGAGTATAAACCAAGTCTATCCAGTCTTTCATCATAAGACAGCCCTGACATCCCAGGAATCAGTCTGGTGAATCTTCTCTGCACTCCCTCTATGGCAATAATGTCCTTCCTCAGATTTGGAGACCAAAACTGTACGCAATACTCCAGGTGTGGTCTCACCAAGACCCTGTACAACTGCAGTAGAACCTCTCTGCTCCTATACTCAAATCCTCTTGCTATGAAAGCCAACATACCATTCGCTTTCTTTACTGTCTGCTGCACCTGCATGCCTACCTTCAATGACTGGTGTACCATGGCACCCAGGTCTCGCTGCATCTCCCCCTTTCCCAATCGGCCACCATTTAGATAATAGTCTGCTTTCCCGTTTTTGCCACCAAAATGGATAACCTCACATTTATCCACATTATACTGTATCTGCCAAACATTTGCCCACTCACCCAGCCTATCCAAGTCACCTTGCAGTCTCCTAGCATCCTCCTCACACCTAACACTGCCCCCAGCTTAGTGTCATCCGCAAACTTGGAGATATTCCCTTCAATTCCCTCATCCTGATCATTAATATATATTGTAAATAGCTGGGGTCCCAGTACTGAGCCTTGCGGTACCCCACTAGTCACTGCCTGTCCAGCTTCTTTCACCTAAGGAAGCTGGCGAAGGTGAAGCCCATTCTCGAGCGGCAGCATTTTGAGACAGTAATCCATGCCTTTATTACATCTAAGCTGGATTACTGTAACGCGTTCTATTTTGGACTTGCTTGTTCTTCACTGGCTCGTCTCCAGTTGCTTCAGAATGCTGCTGGGACTCGAAAGAGGGAGCACATATCGCCAATGCTGGCCTCCTACACTGGCTCCCGGTGCACTTTCCAGTTCATTTTAAGATACTGTTATTTGTTTTTAAATCTCTGAATGGGCTCGCCCCGCCTTACCTCTCTGAGCTGCTCCACCCATGCGCTCCTGCCCGGTCCCTCAGGTCAGCTGGTCAGCTGCTCCTGGAGGTACCGAGGTCTAGTCGGGGGCTCAGAGGGGATAGAGCCTTCTCTGTTGCTGCTCCGGCACTCTGGAACAACCTGCCGTTGCACATCAGACAGGCCCCCTCACTGTCCATCTTCAAATCCAGTGTTAAAACACATTTGTACTCCTTGGCTTTTGACCATGCCTGAGGCTTTGCTTCTGTTTGTGGTGTTTTTGATGTTTCTTTATTTTACATGTCTTTTCCTACTATTTTTTTGATTGTTATTTTTGGTGTGTGTTAACTTTTTTGTCAATGATTAGTGATGTACAGCACTTTGTTGCAGCTATGTTTGTTTTTGAAAGTGCTCTATACATAAAATTATTATTATTATTATTATTTTTATTATTATTATTATTATTCTTATTATTATTATTATTATTATTATTATTATTATTATTATTATTATTATATTAAAGAAAGATTAGAATAAGAAAATGAAGTTAGATATATAGTGTGCGAAGAAAAAGAAAAAAGATGAATGAGTGAAGAGAGTTGAGAAAATGAAAATAGAAAAAAGAGAATAAAATATTTTAAAAAAAGTAAGGAGTTCATTGTTTATAATCTTGACCAACCCTCGTCCAGTTATTTTTTACAATTGTGTTGCACGACTTGATTCCAACAAGACGACAAATGGAGACCAACTCGTTATAAATTGGTCTGATTTATCCATTAGGAAGAATCGCATTTCCTCAAGATGTGTGGTGTCCAACATACTTGCCATCCACATTTTAAGCGTTGTTATTGATGTATTTTTCCAAAATTTAAGTATTAATTTTTTTGCTATTATTAACCATAGTTAAAAATAAATGTTGAGATGTGTTCAATTTATTCCCATCTTCCATTACGCCAAATGTAATAATTTCAGTATCTTAATGTTTTTTCTCATCTCTGTCCTAAAATACTTCCCCCTTATCCTTAAAATGTGGCCCCTTGTTCTGGACTTCCCCAACATCGGGAACAATCTATATATATACATTTATTTTCTTACTCACATTGATATAATGTTTAATAGAAACATAGAAACATAGACAATAGGTGCATGAGTAGAGACCATTCGGTCCTTCGAGCCTGCACCATTCGCCATTCAATATGATCATGGCTGATCATTCAACTCAGTATACCGTACCTGCCTTCTCTCCATACCCCCGGATCCCTTTAGCAACAAGGGCCACATCAAACTCCCTCTTTAATATAGACAATGAACTGTGGCCTCAACTACTTTCTGTGGCAGAGAATTCCACAGATTCACCACTCTGTGTGTGTGAAACATATTTTTTTCATCTCGGTCCTAAAATACTTCCCTCTTATCCTTAAACTGTGTGTGTGGCCCCTTGTTCTGGACTTCCCCAACATCGGGAACAATCTTCCTGCATCTAGCCTGTCCAACCCCTTAAGAATTTTGTAAGTTTCTATAAAATCCCCCCTCAATCTTCTAAATTCTAACGAGCACAATCCGAGTCTATCCAGTCTTTCTTCACATGAAACTCCTGACATCCCAGGAATCAGTCTGGTGAACCTTCTCTGTACTCCCTCTATGGCAAGAATGTCTTTCCTCAGATTAGGAGCCCAAAACTGAACGAAATACTCCTGGTGTGGTCTCACCAAGACCATGTACAACTGCAGTAGAACCTGCCTGCTCTTATACTCAAATCTTTTTGCTATGAATGCTAACATGCCATTCGCTTTCTTCACTGCCTGCTGCACCTGCATGCCTACTTTTAATGACTGGTGTACTATGACACCCAGGTCTCGCTGCATCTAACCCTTTCCTAGCAGTAGCATAGCAAGTCATATGTCGTAACAACACTGCCGTGAAACTCCCTACACTATTCTTATAACACATGTAAAACGGTTTGTCCAACGAGAGTTGGTTTTTAAATGTGCTATATATATATTAAATCTTTTGACTTGCTTCCATATATCAAAAATAAATGTTTTTGCATTTCAATCCTCGTCCGTCCAGTACGGAGCGACCAGATCAGATACTCCAAATCAGTACCCGTGTTTTTCTCCCCCGGTCCCTACAAAGCCCCGGCCCATTTCAGCAGGCGGCGTGACATGTTACCTGGGACCCCGAGACTTGCCAGCACGGGGTAACATCGGCGTACACCGCGCCGCTGGGCGGATCGTGCATGTCCCGCTGTAGGAGCCGAGAGCTGCTCTGTCTTGAAGAGCGATCTTTGCAGGAGATATTATACCCGTCAAGATATCCCCCTGGGAAGCGTAATTAGCGGCGCCGGTCTCGCAGTTTGCATTTGCGTGCCGCTCGAGACACATGTGGCGGTTCACCAGACTGATTCCTGGGATGTCAGGACTGTCTTATGAAGAAAGACTGGATAGACTCGGTTTATACTCTCTAGAATTTAGAAGATTGAGAGGGGATCTTATAGAAACTTACAAAATCCTTAAGGGGTTGGACAGGCTAGATGCAGGAAGATTGTTCCCGATGTTGGGGAAGTCCAGGACAAGGGGTCACAGCTTAAGGATAAGGGGGAAATCCTTTAAAACCGAGATGAGAAGAACTTTTTTCACACAGAGAGTGGTGAATCTCTGGAACTCTCTGCCCACAGAGGGTAGTTGAGGCCAGTTCATTGGCTATATTTAAGAGGGATTTAGATGTGGCCCTTGTGGCTAAGGGGATCAGGGCGTATGGAGAGAAGGCACGTACGGGATACTGAGTTGATCAGCCATGATCACATTGAATGGCGGTGCAGGCTCGAAGGGCCGAATGGCCTACTCCTGCACCTAATTTCTATGTTTCTATGTTTCTATGTGTACACTAATGACATTAATCTGACAGACGTCATAACCAGAACTCAACACAAGATAGTCTATGCATGCTCGATGCTGTTAAATAATCCCTTGTTCTGGATTTCCCCAACATCGGGAACAATATTCCTGCATCTAGCCTGTCCAACCCCTTAAGAATTTTGTAAGTTTCTATAAGATCCCCCCTCAATCTCTAAATTCTAACGAGTACAAGCCGAGTCTATCCAGTCTTTCTTCAAGCCTATGTTTCTATGTTTCTATGTTTATAATTTGTGTTTGCTTCTAATAAATATATTTTAAATATTTGTGTATATATATCTATAAACACACACACACACAACATATATATATATATATATATATATATATATATACACACACACACACACACACACACACACACACACACACACACACACACACCACACACACACACACACACACACACACACACACACACACACACACACACACACACACACACACACACATATATATATATATATATATACATTTATTTTCTTACTCACATTGATATAATGTTTCATAGAAACATAGAAACATAGACAATAGGTGCAGGAGTAGAGACCATTCGGCCCTTCGAGCCTGCACCATTCGCCATTCAATACGATCATGGCTGATCATCCAACTCAGTATCCTGTACCTGCCTTCTCTCCATACCCCCTGATCCCTTTAGCCACAAGCGCCACATCTAACTCCCTCTTAAATATAGCCAATGAACTGTGGCCTCAACTACCTTCTGTGGCAGAGAATTCCACTGATTCACCACTGTGTGTGTGAAAAAAAATGTTTTTCTCATCTCGGTTTTAAAGGATGTCCCCCTTATCCTTAAGATGTGACCCCTTGTCCTGGACTTCCCCAACATCGGGAACAGTCTTCCTGCATCTAGCCTGTCCAACCCCTTAAGAATTTTGTAAGTTTCTATAAAATCCCCCCTCAATCTTCTAAATTCTAACGAGCACAATCCGAGTCTATCCAGTCTTTCTTCAAATGAAAGTCCTGACATCCCAGGAATCAGTCTGGTGAACCTTCTCTGTGCTCCCTCTATGGCAAGAATGTATTTCCTCAGACTAGGAGACCAAAACTGTACGAAATACTCCAGGTGTGGTCTCACCAAGACCCTGTACAACTGCAGTAGAACCTGCCTGCTCTTATACTCAAATCATTTTGCTATGAATGCTAACATACCATTCGCTTTCTTCACTGCCTGCTGCACCTGCATGCCTACTTTTAATGACTGGTGTACCATGACACCCAGGGCTCGTTGCATCTAACCCTTTCCTAGCAGTAGCATAGCAAGTCATGGGTCGTGAACACACTGCCGTGAAACTCCCTACACTATTCTTATAACAAATGTAAAACGGTTTGGTCAACGAGAGTTGGTTTTTAAATGTGCTATATATATAAATAAATGAGATTTGACTTGCTTCCTATATCATCCTTACCTGTTTTGCATATCTTCCTCGTCCGTCCAGTAACGGAGCGACCAGATCAGATACTCCAAATTCCCACCCGTTCCCCTTCCCCCGGTCCCTACAAAGCCCCGGCGTCCATTTCAGCAGGCGGCGTGACATGTTACCTGGGACCCCGAGCGATGCCAGCACGGGGTAGTAGATTGCGTACACCGCGCCGCTGGGTGGATCGTGCATGTCCCGCTGTAGGAGCCGAGAGCTGCTCTGTCTTGAAGAGCGATCGTTGCAGGAGATATTATACCCGTCAAGATATCCCCCTGGGAAGCGTAATTAGCGTCGCCGGTCCCGCAGTTTGCATTTGCGTGCCGCTCGAGACACATGTGTACACTAATGACATTAATCTGACAGACGTCATAACCAGAACTCAACACAAGATAGTCTATGCATGCTCGATGCTGTTAAATAATCCCTTGTTCTGGATTTCCCCAACATCGGGAACAATCTTCCTGCATCTAGCCTGTCCAACCCTTTAAGAATTTTGTAAGTTTCTATAAGATCCCCCCTCAATCTTCTCAATTCTAGCGAGTCCAAGCCTAGTCTCCTCTCCTCCTCTCCTCTCCTCTCTCTCAAGCCTTAAACTGTGTGTTGGCCCCTTGTTCTGGACTAACATCGGGAACAATTTCCTGCATCTAAACCCCTTAAGAATTTTGTAAGTTTCTATAAGCCCCCTCAATCTTCTAAATTCTAGCGAGTACAAGCCGAGTCTATCCAGTCTTTCTTCAAGCCTATGTTTCTATGTTTCTATGTTTATAATTTGTGTTTGCTTCTAATAAATATATTTTAAATATTTATATATATATATATATATATATACACACACACACACACACACACACACACACACACACACACCACACACACACACACACACACACACACACACACACACACACACACACACACACACACACACACACAACACACACACACACACACACACACACACACACACACATATATATATATATATATATATATATATATATATATACATTTATTTTCTTACTCACATTGATATAATGTTTAATAGAAACATAGAAACATAGACAATAGGTGCAGGAGTAGAGACCATTCGGTCCTTCGAGCCTGCACCATTCGCCATTCAATATGATCATGGCTGATCATCCAACTCAGTATCCTGTACCTGCCTTCTCTCCATACCCCCGGATCCCTTTAGCCACAAGGGCCACATCTAACTCCCTCTTAAATATAGCCAATGAACTGTGGCCTCAACTACTTTCTGTGGCAGAGAATTCCACAGATTCACCACTCTGTGTGTGTGAAACATATTTTTCTCATCTCGGTCCTAAAATACTTCCCTCTTATCCTTAAACTGTGTGTGTGGCCCCTTGTTCTGGACTTCCCCAACATCGGGAATAATCTTCCTGCATCTTGCCTGTCCAACCCCTTAAGAATTTTGTAAGTTTCTATAAGATCCCCCCTCAATCTTCTAAATTCTAACGAGCACAAGCCGAGTCTATCCAGTCTTTCTTCAAATGAAAGTCCTGACATCCCAGGATTCAGTCTGGTGAACCTTCTCTGCACTCCCTCTATGGCAAGAATGTCTTTCCTCACATTAGGAGACCAAAACTGTACGCAATACTCCAGGTGTGGTCTCACCAATACCCTGTACAACTGCAGTAGAACCTCCCTGCTCCTACACTCGAATCCTCTTTGGCAAGAATGTCTTTCCTCAGATTTGGAGGCCAAAACTGTACGCAATACTCCAGGTGTGGTCTCACCAAGACCCTGTACAACTGCAGTAGAACCTCCCTGCTCCTACTCAAATCCTTTTGCTATGAATGGTATATATGAATGCTATTTCACAGTATATGCATGGTGTGAATTAATCAATAAACTTTACGTCAATGTAGGTAAGAAAATAAATATATTTTAAAACCGTACGATGTCGGGGCTTGTAAGATGGAATATAATATATTTCAATTTGTTCGTTAAATGTTATATCAATGTACATAAGAAAAGAGTGGTGAATCTGTGGAATTCCCTGCCGCAGAAGGTAGTTGAGGCCACACAGTTCATTGGCTAGAAGTCTGTAAGTTTCTATAAGATCCCCCCTCAATCATCTGCAGGCTCGAAGGGCTGCTCTGTCTCCGAACTGAAGGCATTGCAGAGGGTGGTTAAAATTGCCCAACGCATCACCGGTTCCTCGCTCCCCTCCATTGAGTCTGTCCAAAGCAAGCGCTGTCCGCGGAGGGCGCTCAGCATCGCCAAGGACTGCTCTCACCCCCAACCATGGACTGTTTACCCTCCTACCATCCGGGAGGCGCTACAGGTCTCTCCGTTGCCGAACCAGCAGGTCGAGGAACAGCTTCTTCCCGGCGGCTGTCACTCTACTAAACAACGTACCTCGGTGACTGCCAATCACCACCCCCCCCCCCCCCCCCCCCCCCGGACACTTATTATTATTTATTCAAATCGTTTGCTATGTCGCTCTTCCAGGGAGATGCTAAATGCATTTCGTTGTCTCTGTACTGTACACTGACAATGACAATTAAAAATTGAATCTGAATCTGAATGGCCTCTACTCCTGCACCTATTGTCTATGTTTCTATGTTTCTATGGTCGCTGAATAAAACCATCCTTATGTTAGACATCATTTGTAAATCTTGCTCAAAATTAATGTTATTTTGTCAAAAACATAGAAACATAGAAATCAGGTGCTGGAGTAGAGGCCATTCGGCCCTTCGAGCCTACACCGCCATTTAATATGATCATGGCTGATCATCCAACTCAGTATCCCGTACCTGCCTTCTCTCCATACCCCCTGATCCCCTTAGCCACAAGGGCCACATCTAACTCCCTCTTAAATATAGCCAATGAACTGGCCTCAACTACCCTCTGTGGCAGAGAGTTCCAGAGATTCACCACTCTCTGTGTGAAAAAAAAGTTCTCCTCATCTCGGTTTTAAAGGATTTCCCCCTTATCCTTAAGCTGTGACCCCTTTGTCCTGGACTTCCCTAACATCGGGAACAATCTTCCTGCATCTAGCCTGTCCAACCCCTTAAGAATTTTGTAAGTTTCTATAAAATCCCCTCTCAATCTCCTAAATTCTAGAGGGGATCTTATAGAAACTTACAAAATTCTTAAGGGGTTGGACAGGCTAGATGCAGGAAGATTGTTCCCGATGTTTAGATACCGTCATTTAGATTACCCCACCATTACAGACAAATCTCATTCCACTCCCTGGCTGTTGGGAAGACCAGACACATTTTATTGGTGAAAAGCAATTCCATAGACACAATAAATGATTAAGGAACATTAAGGAACAATCCAGGGGCACACAGAGCAAACGCAATCTTCATATTGCCATTTTTTATTTTTCCAAATACCACACTTGTGAACAGTGTGATTAGATGAATTATAGAGTGCAAGGTTAATACAAACATCAACTCAAAAACAGCAGATGAGCCCCGCCTACATCAACCGACTCCAACTGGTCCAGAACGCAGCCGCCCGACTCATCACCCACACAATAAATCCTGGCATCACATCACTCCAGTCCTCAAACAACTTCACTGGCTTCCCATCTCCCACCGGATCACCTACAAAATCCTGATCCTCACCTACAAAGCCCTCCACCATCTGACCCCCCAATATCTCACTGACCAAGTCAAGTCAAGTCAAGTTTATTTGTCACATACACATACGAGATGTGCAGTGAAATGAAAGTGGCAATGCTCGCGGAACAACAAAACAACCAAACAAATTATAAACACAATCATAACACACATATTATTTTACATAATAAATAATAGAAGGAAAAACGTTCTGTAGAGTTAGTCCCTGGTGAGATAGGCGTTTACAGTCCGAATTGCCTCTGGGAAGAAACTCCTTCTCAACCTCTCCGTTCTCACTGCATGGCAACGGAGGCGTTTGCCTGACCGTAGCAGCTGGAACAGTCCGTTGCAGGGGTGGAAGGGGTCTCTCATGATTTTGTTTGCTCTGGAGTTGCACCTCCTGTTGTATAGTTCCTGCAGGGGGGTGAGTGAAGTTCCCATAGTGCGTTCGGCCGAACGCACTACTCTCTGCAGAGCCTTCTTGTCCTTGGCAGAGCAATTCCCGAACCAGATGGTAATGTTCCCGGACATCCTCTCCCCCTACCAACCCTCACGGTACCTCAGATGCTCATCAGCCGGTCTCCTCTCCATCCACAAGTCCAACCTCCGCAGTTTTGGGGACAGAGCCTTCTCCAGGGCAGCTCCCAGGCTCTGGAACTCCCTCCCCCAACTGATCCGCAATTCCGTGTCCCTCACCATCTTCCAGTCCCGCCTCAAGACCCATCTCTTCACCTCTGCCTATCCTTAGCCCCACGTCCCCTTCCCTTTTCATCTGTGCATTAATTGCCTCGTATTGTGTTTTGTATTGAATTCTGTCTTTACTTTGTGTACTAGTCATGTCTCTACTATTTATTTCATTCCCCTTACATGTTTTTACAAGTTTAGGGGTAATATGAGGAGGAACCTCTTTACTCAGAGAGTGGTAGCGGTGTGGAATGAGCTTCCAGTGGAAGTGTTTGTACAGTTTGCAAAAGTATGAGTTAAATTAGCTTCTAAATATTTACTAGAATGTTGCCTGGGTTTCAACAACTAGGTTACAGAGAAAGATTGAATAAGTTAGGTCTTTATTCTCTGGAGCGCAGAAGGTTAAGGGGGGACTTGATAGAGGTCTTTAAAATGATGAGAGGGATAGAGGGATAGACAGAGTTCATGTGGCAAGCTTTTCCCCTTGAGAGTAGGGAAGATTCAAACAAGAGGACATGACTTCTGAATTAAGGGACAGAAGTTTAGGGGTAACATGAGGGGGAACTTCTTTACTCAGAGAGTGGTAGCGGTGTGGAATGAGCTTCCAGTGGAAGTGGTGGAGGCAGGTTCATTGGTATCATTTTAAAATAAAATTGGATAGGCATATGGATGAGAAGGGAATGGAGGGTTATGGTATGAGTGCAGGCAGGTGGGACTAAGGGAAAAAAAAGTTGTTCGGCACGGACTTGTAGGGCCGAGATGGCCTGTTTCCGTGCTGTAATTGTTATATGGTTATATGGTTATATTGTTTTCCTCTACCTGCTAAATTTTTGTAAGGTGTCCTTGAGACTCTTGAAAAGCGCCCATAAATAAAATTTATTATTATTATTATTATTATTATTATTATTATTATTATTAATTATTATTATATTATTATTATTATTATTATTAGCCATTTAAAAATTAAATGTTTTTAAAACACTTTTAAAAAGACAATTAACAGAACCACAATGTGTTTACATAATAAGCTTTATAAAATTTAATAGAGTTATGAATTAACAGAATTATAAATCTAACCGTATATCACACAGAGAAACTGTTCCCCCGGCTACCTCCGCAATTCACTGTAACCCGATCTTTCATCCAACTTCAGTTCCTGTTGGAAATGGACAGACAAATATGGAGAGGGTTAGACTATGGTGCAAGGCAAACACCTTCCACCCAACCAGCCGTCACATACAACAGATAATCCCCCGACATTTTCGCCACATCCAACGGGATCCCACCCACTGGCAACATCTTCCCAGCTCGTCCCCTATCGGCTTTCCGCAGAGACCGCTCCCTCCGTAACTCCCTGGTCAATTCGTCCCTTCCCACCCAAACACTACCCTCCCCTGGCACTTTCCCTTGCAAGCGCAGGAAATGCTACACTTGTCGCTCAACCTCCCTAACGCTCAACCTGTCTAATGCATTTCGTTGTCTCTGTACTGTACACTGACAATGACAATTAAATTGAATCTGAATCCCCCCCCCCCCCTCGCCTCATCAGAAACATAGAAATTAGGTGCAGGAGTAGGCCATTCGGCCCTTCGAGCCTGCACCGCCATTTAATATGATCATGGCTGATCATCCAACTCAGTATCCCGTACCTGCCTTTTCTCCATACCCTCTGATCCCCTTGGCCACAAGGGCCACATCTAACTCCCTCTTAAATATAGCCAATGAACTGGCCTCAACTACCCTCTGTGGCAGAGAGTTCCACAGATTCACCACTCTCTGTGTGAAAAAAGTTCTCCTCATCTCGGTTTTAAAGGATTTCCCCCTTATCCTTAAGCTGTGACCCCTTGTCCTGGACTTCCCCAACATCGGAAACAATCTTCCTGCATCTAGCCTGTCCAACCCCTTAAGAATTTTGTAAGTTTCTATAAGATCCCCTCTCAATCTCCTAAACTCTAGAGAGTATAAACCAAGTCTATCCAGTCTTTCTTCATAAGACAGTCCTGACATCCCAGGAATCAGTCTGGTGAACCTTCTCTGCACTCCCTCTATGGCAACTCCAATCACGGACCCAATCAGTCTTTCCAGGTGCGGCAGAGGTTCACCTGCATCTCCTCCAACCTCATCTGCATTGCATCCGCTGCTCTAGATGTCAGCTGCTCTACATCGGTGAGACCAAGCGATCGTTTCGCCCAACACCTCCGTCTGGTTCACAATAACCAACCTGATCTCCCGGTGGCTCAGCACTTCAACTCCCCCTCCCATTCCCAATCCGACCTTTCAGTCCTGGGCCTCCCCCATGGTCAGAGTGAGTCCCACCGCAAATTGGAGGGGCAGCACCTTGTATGTCGCTTGGGTAGTTTACACCCCAGCGGTATGAACATTGACTTCTCCAGTTTCAGGTAGTCCCTGCTTTCTCCCTCCTTCCCCTCCCCTCCACAGCTCCCCCACAGCCCACTGTCTCCGCCTCTGCCTTTCTACCCCCCACTCTCCCACCTCCACAACAGTCTGAAAAAGGCTCTCGACCTGTTCCTTCGCTCCATAGATGCCGCCTCACCCGCTGAGTTTCTCCAACATTTTTGCCTACCTCGGATTACAGGGCAATTTCTCCCTCTCCCCCTCTCTCTCTCTCTCTCTCTGTCTCTCCAAGTCTATCCAGTCTTTCTTCATAAGACAGTCCTGACATCCCAGGAATCAGTCTGGTGAACCTTCTCTGTACTCCCTCCATGGCAATAATGTCCTTCCTCAGATTTGGAGAACAAAACTGTACGCAATACTCCAGGTGTGGTCTCACCAAGACCCTGTACAACTGCAGTAGAACCTCCCTGCTCCTATACTCAAATCATTTTGCTATGAAAGCTAACATACCATTCGTTTAAGAATTTTGTAAGTTTCTATAAGATCCCCTCCCCCCCCCCCCCTCAATCTTCTAAATTCTAGCGAGTACAAGCTCAGTCTATCCAGTCTTTCTTCATATGAAAGTCCTGCCATCCCAGGAATCAGTCTGGTGAACCTTCTCTGTACTCCCTCCATGGCAATAATGTCCTTCCTCAGATTTGGAGAACAAAACTGTACGCAATACTCCAGGTGTGGTCTCACCAAGACCCTGTACAACTGCAGTAGAACCTCCCTGCTCCTATACTCAAATCATTTTGCTATGAAAGCTAACATACCATTCGTTTAAGAATTTTGTAAGTTTCTATAAGATCCCCCCCCCTCAATCTTCTAAATTCTAGCGAGTACAAGCCCAGTCTATCCAGTCTTTCTTCATATGAAAGTCCTGACATCCCAGGAATCAGTCTGGTGAACCTTCTCTGTATTCCCTCTATGGCAAGAATGTCTTTCCTCAAAGGTCGAAGCTAATAAATCGTTGGCAAACGCATTTACCCGCTTGTCTTCCTAGCGATCAGCCAACCGCCGACTCCGCCGAGCAAACAGGCAACAGTTACTCCGAAAACGATGACAGCGATGGCGCCAGGTGTGAGACCAGACCTGGTCTCTGGAACAGCGGCTAAAGATAACGCAAACACAGAAACAGCATTAGATTCACCAGGTTAATTCCCGGGATGGCGGGACTGTCATATGCTGAGAGAATGTGGAGCGGCTGGGCTTGTACACTCTGTGGAGTTTAGAAGGATGAGAGGACACCTTATAGAAACATATAAACGATTAAGGGGTTGGACAGGCTAGAGGCAGGGGGTTCCCCTCCTCCACCATAAATGAGGCTTGCACCAGGGTCTCTTCCATACCCCGCAACACTGCTCTCTCTCCCCATCCCCTCACTCACAACAAGGGCCGAGTCCCCCTAGTCCTCACCTTTCACCCCACCAGCCGTCACATACAAAAAGTAATCCTCCGTCATTTTCGCCACCTCCAACGTGACCCCACCACTCGCCACATCTTCCCATCTCCCCCCATATCTGCCTTCCGCAAAGACCGCTCCCTCCATAACTCCCTTGTCAATTCTTCCCTTCCCTCTCGGTCCACCCCCTCCCCGAGCACTTTCCCTTGCAACCGCAAGAGATGCAACACTTGTCCCTTTACCTCCCCCCTCGACTCCGTTCAAGGACCCAAGCAATCGTTCCAGGTGCGACAGAGGTTTACCTGCATCTCTTCCAACCTCATCTATTGCGTCCGCTGCTCTAGATGTCAGCAGATCTATATCGGTGAGACCAAGCGGAGGTTGGGCGATCGTTTCGCCGAACACCTCCGCTCGGTCCGCAATAACCAAGCTGACCTCCCGGTGGCTCAGCACTTCAACTCCCCCTCCCACTCCGCCTCCGACCTCTCTGTCCTGGGTCTCCTCCATGGCCACAGCGAGCAGCACCGGAAATTGGAGGAACAGCACCTCATATTCCGTTTGGGGAGTCTGCATCCTGGGGGCATGAACATCGAATTCTCCCAATTTTGTTAGTCCTTGCTGTCTCCTCCCCTTCCTCAGCTCCCCTGCTGTCTCCTCCCATCCCCCAGCCTTCTGGCTACTCCTCCTTTTCCCTTTCTTGTCCCCACCCACCCCCGCCCCCGATCAGTCTGAAGAAGGGTTTCGGCCCGAAACGTCGCCTATTTCCTTCGATCCATAGATGCTGCTGCACCCGCTGAGTTTCTCCAGCTTTTTTGTGTAACCTAGAGGCAGGAACATGTTCTTCAAGTTGGGGGAGTCCAGAACCAGGGGTCACACACAGTTTAAGAATAAGGGGTCGGCCATTTAAGTCTGAGATGAGGAAAACCCTTTTTCACCCAGAGAGTTGTAAATCTGTGGAATTCTCTGCCACAGGAGGCAGTGGAGACAGATTCACCAGATGTTTTCAAGAGAGAGTTATAGCTCTAATGGGTCAAGGAATGAAGGGATATGTGGGGAAAGCAGGAAGGGGGTTCTGATCTTAGATGTTCAGCCATGTTTCTATCACTCGGTGGGACAAAGGGGCCTGTTTCCGCGCTGTATCTCTAAACTGTGGACCCGCACTCATCAATAATCTATCTATCTCTGCCTTAAATATATCCACTGACTTGTGGCCTCCATCGCCGTCTGTGGCAACGAATCCCACAGATTCACCACCCTCTGGCTAAAGAAACCCCTCCTCGTCTCCTTCCTGAAGGAACGTCCTTTAATTCTGAGGCTGTGCCCTCTAGTCCTAGACTCTCCCACTAGTGGAAACATCCTCTCCACATCCACTCTATCCAAGCTTTTCACTATTCGGTGACGTTTCAATGATGCCTCCCCTCTCATTCTTCTAAACTCCAGCGCCGACGAACGCTCATCATATGTTAACACTTGTGTTTATGTTCACGTAATAGCAGAATTAAGTCGCACATAGAGAGTGAGACAGAGAGACATAGAGAAAGACCCACAGAGAGAGAGCGAGAGAGGCAGAGAGAGACAGAGACAGAGACTGAGACAGAGAGAAAGTGAGACAGACACAGAGAGAGATACACACATAGAGAGAGACACAGAGATAGGTAGAGATAGAGACAGAGAGAGACAGAGAGAGATAAAGAGGGACAGAGGGAGAGACAGACACAGAGGGAGACAGAGGGAGAGAGGGGGGACAGAGGGGGGGGGCAGAGGGGCAGAGGGAGACGGGGTAGAGGGGGAGAGAGGGAGAGAGCTTCACTCACTATTCATGATGACTTCTGAAGTGAGGCTGATGTTTCTGCCAGTCCAGGCATTATTGGCATGGCATGTGTACTTCCCAGCGTGCTCCATGCTTACTGAGGGAATGGTGAATACTGGACCTGTACTCAGTCTCTCTGTCTCATTGAACCACTCATACACAGGGCTGGGCACGGACTGGGCCGAACAGGTCAACGTTAGATCTTCTCCATTCGTTCTTGTCACTGGACTCTGGGGGGCAATTTCCATATTGTCCGGCCCATCTGCAAACAGAAATGTACAAGATTAGTTTTGTTCAGTTCAGTTTAGTTTATTGTTTCCACTAGTGGGAGAGTCTAGGACTAGAGGGCACAGCCTCAGAATTAAAGGACGTTCCTTCAGGAAGGAGACGATGAGGAATTTCTTTAGCCAGAGGGTGGTG
>NW_026575589.1:0-41178 GCF_028641065.1 Leucoraja erinaceus
ACAGTCTTGCCCCGATGGTTTAGGTCCCGACAGAACGCCCCTAAATGTGATCATTGTTTATGCGGAAAGATAAAGAACCCCTGAAAAAGATGCCCACATACTATACCAAACAAACCCTCCCAATCACCCTCCCCGCCCCCCCCCCGCTGAGTTTCTCCAGCCTTTTTGTCTACCTTCGATCTCTGTCCAAGCATCTCGCAGTTCTTTCTTAAACCTGAATTGAACTGATCTCTACCGTGGTCTGATATTACCGGATTTCAGTTGTACCCTTACCTGTTCATCAAGCAGTCCCTTCCTCCGCTCGCTGGTCTGACCATATTCTGTGCTCATGTATTTTCCCCTCCAACACTACAGATACAGCCCCCCAACTGACCTTCTATTATTGCTTCTGGTCATCTTTCTCGCCTCCTCTCTACTGATACATCAGGCCATTGTGGACGCAGAATGGAGCTCTCCTTTCAACGATAAGCTGGAGAAGGTCCCACCTGTCGGGGGCCAAGGTTGTGCCTCGCTCCAAACTTCCCTCGGTGATTCTCTGTGCCACCCAGTACTTGGCAGTCACCGGGGAACCTTTTCTGTGCAGCACCACCGACGCCCCCAAGGAGACCTCAAGCGGACCATGATGGTCATTGATTCTGCAGGATTAACCCTTGCGAGTCAAAACCTTGCCCTGAAGATCATCTGTTATACCATGTCCGCCACTCAACCCCCTTCCTTCTCTACACGAACACTTCAACTGAGGATCCGCTGGGGGGCCACTGTGAGGGGGGACGGCCGGCGATCTTCAAGGGACCCCATGCGTAACCCTTGTAACTTTGTCTGGCCCTTTACTGGTGACTATTTGATTCATGACTGATAAGCCTCATGGCAGTGCTTTCCATACAGGAATTTGCCTTGGTGTCCCCCGCCCGCACTGACAACATTCTACACTACATCGTGACGTCTAGCAATGCCACTTCTCTACACGTTAACATTAATTATAAACATTCTCATTAAACACTGTGAATTAAATAAAATACTCCAGAGCAAAAGAGGCCACACAGATTATCCTTTTGGTTATTTGAGTAAAGCACCTACTCGTGGGGGGGGAAAAAGCTGTTTTTTTTATGCTCTGGCTGTTGTTTGCTCTGACAGTCCTGCCGGAGTCGCCTTCCCATATTCAAACGACGTTCTGGTGGCCAGTGAGAGGTTCCTCGGCTTGGGTATCATACCTTGGGTACTGCAAAACCCAAGAATCTTTGTGCCATTCCATTCATTCCATTCACTTCCACAAGCTATCGGTATAACCCTCCTCTATCTGTACTCTAAAAACGAACCAAGAACCATTTCTCATAGCTGCCTGCCCCATGGTTGCTGCGAATCCGTGCGGTAACATGACTCCAGGTTCTTCCGCTTCCCGCACACTTCTCTCCCAGCAGATGTGTAGAAATCGAGAGCATCGGCAAGTAACTTTTCCCATACAAATGCCCAGCGACAATGGACTAAGTCGTGGATGCTTTCCGGGTCAGGACCCTTCCAAGAGTCCAAGATGGTCCCTGACCTGAACTTCACCCTCTCTCCGGTTTCTCCAGAGAAGCAGAATCCCTGACCCCCGCTGAGTTGCGTTCTGTAACCACCAATCGGTTGCTCCTGCTTGTATTCTATTCTGTCCCCTAACACCCTGGTGTTCTTGGCTGCATGGGTCGGTGAAGAAGGGACGGTTCTGGCCCTCGGCGTTGCCATCCCCCTCGGCCCTCTCCTTCCAGACCACTCCCCGCTGCCCTGTCCTGCTCGTCGGGCCCTCGTGTGGCCTGAACAAAGCAGGTCTCAGGTCGATTCAGGGGTCCATCACAGCCCACCATTCTCCCATGTGCCAAAACGGCATTGAGCAGCCCCGTCTGGCATAAGGCTGAGGCGCTTGTTCTGACCGAGCTCCGATCAAATGTCCTGGTATTTACCCCTCAATCTCCTGGATCATTGTCGTGGGGTCTCAATGATTCCCTGGGACATCTCCGTAACCCCCTCCTCTGACCCTTCCCAGGCCAGCACCACTTCTCAGCTCATAATTACTGTCATCCTGCGAGATAACAGGACCCTATCCTCTATCCATACTCTAACCTGCCTAAATGGTTCCGTAAACGTTGCGATAGTCCCAGCCTCAACTAACCTCCTCTGGCAGCTCATTCCACCCACCCGCCATCTTTTTTGTGGTGAAAAGCGGTTCCCCCTTCGGGTTCCTATTTAAATCTTCTCCCTCCTCTTCACTTAAAACCTACATGTCCCGCTCTGCTTCTTATCTCCCCTTTCTCCTGGGCATCAGACTCTTGTGCCTCTACCCGACCTATTCCTCTCATGATTTTAGACGCAACTCAAGGCAGGATTCGTCCAGATAGTCCCGGGACTTCGAAGCTATGTACCACACTCGACAGATGTTAAACCCTCAGCAAAATCAGTTCCATAAAGAGTAGCCCATTCGCCCCTTGAGCCACCCAGCACCCGCCCCGTTCATATGACTCGGCTGACTCATCCCCCCCAACAATCGTACCCCGTCCCTCGCTCTACCCTCTATCCCCCTTGATTCCGTTAGCCCCCAGAGCTAAAATCTAACGAAGGAGCAGTCTCTCCACTCCAGGCAGCAGCGTTCACCCTGCCACCTCCTCCAACCCTTCCTCTCCAGTCACTCCCTCTTCACATCCGTGGAGAGCACGCTAGGCTTAGCGATCTCCGCTTTCGCCAACATCCTCTGCTCGGTTTCCCCCTTCAACTCCCCCCGCCCCATTCCGAATCCGACCTTTCGTCCTGTCTCTTCTTCTTCTTCTTTTTCTTTTTTCTTGTTCTTCGTCTTCTGTTATTTTCTTTGCTTTTGTTTTTTTTTTCTTTTCTTTCTTCTTTTTTTTTGGTTTTTGTTCTCTTTTTGTTCTTTTGTTTTCTTCTTTTCTTTTTTCTGGTGGTTTTGTTTTTGTTGTTGTATGCCTGTTGTTGCGGTTGGGTGGGTCTCCTGTTTTGGGTGGGTTGTGTGGTTGTGGGGGGGGTGGCCCTGTTGGGGGGCTGCGGGAGTGGGCCTTGGGGTGGGGGGTGGGTGTGTTGGTGACTTGTTCGCTGGGTTTTGTGGGGGGTTGTTTGGTGCCCTGTTTTGGTTGTGCTGTTTTTGGTTGGCCCTGGTTGCTGGGTGGTATGTTGCTGTCTTTGCGTGTGCCCCCCCCCCCGCCCCCCCCCCCCATCCCCCTCCCCCCCCCCCATCTCCCTCTCCCCCCCTCCCTGTCCCACCTCGCTCCCTCTACCTCCACATCCCCATGGTCCAGACAGCTGAGGCCAGCCATATTGGACGAGCAGTCACCTGGTATGTCACTTGCGTACGCTTTACACCCCAACGGTATCAACTTCGACCTTCTCCATTTCAGGTACCGTCCCTGCTTCTTCTCCCTCCTTCCTCCCCCTTCCCACTCGCCCACAGCCCTTGTTCTCCGCCACTCTCCTTTCCGTCTCCCCCCACCCCACATCAGACTGAAGAAGAGTGTCGAGACTCGAAACGTAACCCTATTCCTTGCGCCTCCATAGATGCCCCACTGACCACCCCGGCTGAGTTTCTCAGCAGTCTTAGTCCCCCTACCTAACTGTGAATGGATGTATGCTGACATGTGTTGAGCTCCTCCGGTAAACATAGTGGTCTTGGGCTCCCTCAGCGCCTGTGGAGGCCTCCCATTCAAACATCGCCATTAATGCCACATGAATGGATGATGTGCGGGCGACAGCTGCTGAGCAGTCTTCGAGGATTCCGCCAGGTTGGAATGCTGAAAGGTAACCAAGACCGGGGCAGCCTTCCACCTACGCCGTTTACCCCTCAACAGAATCTCTCTCGTTGGATGAGCTGATGGACTCGCTCTGTGGCTTTCACAGCGCAGCAGTTTAGTTTAGCGATATACAGCCCCAGAAACAGGCTCTCTCAGCCCACCGGGGTCCGCGCTGACCAGCGATCACCCCGTACATTAACACTAATCCTACGTACAATAGGGCGGCAATTTTTACATTTACCCAGCCAATTAACCTACAAACCTGTACGTCTTTGGAGTGTGGGAGGAAACCAAAGATCTTGGAGAAAACCAACGCAGATCACAGGGAGAACGTACAAACTCCATACAGAGTACCCGTAGTCTGGATTAAACCCGGGTCTCTGGCACTGCATTTTACTGTAAGACAGCAACTCTACCACTGTGCCACACAGTGCCGCCCTACAGGACTCTACGTTGGTGTTCAGTTATTTATTGGTCACGAGTATCAAAGAACAGCGAAAAAACTGGCTATCGATCCAGATAATACAACAAATTGGATTTCAGGTCGAGAATCCTTTAGACTTCTACCATCGACATCCTTCCTATCCATGTACTGACCAAATGACCCTGACTAGACAGAATTCCTCCCTTCAGGATATCCCTGAATAAATCAATTCAGTTTGGTTCAAATTCTGTTTTTACTTTATTGTCACGTGTCAACAGTGAAAGCTTTTGTTGCGTGCTGACCAGACCGTGGAAAGACAATAACCGTATCTTTACAATCGACTGCCTCACAGTATTAGATACATGATATTGGAATATTCCTCCTAGTGGTCACGGTAAACGCCAGCTAAAATCCAATCAAAGATATTCGCGAGGGTCTCCAAGGACGTAGATAGTAGTTCCAGACGGGTGGCAGGAAGATTCGTTGCCTGATAACAGCCCGGTAAGAATCTGTTCCCTGAAGTGTGTACATGTGTGCCCGAAGGAGAGGGAGACGAGGGATGGCCGTTGTTGCCGACGGCGTCCGCTTATGATCTGCTGATGTGCCTTAGCTCTGATTCCGCAGCATGCGATGTAAACATCCCTAATGTTTTTATCTCGTCGTAGTTTGCCGTAGCTCACCTCTGGTGTCGACCTTGTGCGCTCCATCTTGGGGACTCTTAATGGCGACATCTGTACCGTCTCCAACACTTGGGGCAGTGACTGAGAAGATCTCTAACGTCCTCTGCACCTTTGGGGAGTTATTACTGAGACTTGTAACCTCTTGATCTAACCTGCCCTTCCCGCAGATACAATTCTTCACTGGATGCCCCAAGGCCAAGACGTGCACCATCTTACTGCGCGAGGAGGCTCGGAGCAGTTTGATGGAGAGACTGAGCGCTCCCTTCATGATGCAATCATGATCGTCAGGCGGGCCCTTAAGGTGAGAAACTCAAACATTAAAATGTGTAGATGTCCTGAGTTATTGACCTTAAAATCGGAAACCAGATGCATTGAGTAGTAGGGACGTTATAGTTTGGTTATTGTCACATGTACCGAGGTAAGGTACAGGGAAAAAGCTTTTTGTGGGGTGTTAAGCAGCGGAAAGAATATACATGATTTCCATCGAGCCGTCCACAGTGTACAGATACAGGTAAAAGGAATATGTTTAATGCAAGGTAAATGCAGCAAAGTCCGACGTCTAAAGCATAGTTCAAGGGTCACCAATGAGGTAGATAGTAGTTCAGGACTGCTCTCTGGTTGTGGGTAGGATGATTCAGCTTGCCTGATGTCAGCTGGGAAAGAAATGGTCCCTGAATCTGGAGTTGTCGTCGTTTCACTCTTCTGTGCCTTCTGGTGTGGAGCGGTGAGAAACAGGGAGTGACCGGAGTGAGCCGGTCCTGTCGATCGCCGCTGGGCCTCCCGAGCAGCGGAGCGTTAGATGGAGTCATGAAAGGCGAGGTCGGTCTTGTTGCGATGGGTCCTGGCTCGCGTCCACAATTCGCTGGCAATTTCCTTGCGGTCTTGGACTCAGGCTGTTTCCAAAAGTGCGCGCGTGATGCTATCCCTGATCAAAATGATTCCCCCTCCGTGCGAGAATCTGTAGAAGTTGGTGAGAGTGCGTTTAGGACATGCCGAACTTCCTCCTAGCCTTGTAGGGAGTAGAGGCGCTGGGTGTTCTGCTTGCTTGGTCGTTGCTTCAGTATGGGTGGTCCAGGAGAAAGGCTGTGTTGATAGGTCGACTCCTGGGAAAATGTGGAAGGCTTTCAACTATCTCTACTTCAGCACGTGTCCAATGCAGACTGGGGTGTGTGAACCGCTCTCACTTCCTGACGGTCCATCACTATCTCCTGTGTCCCCCCCTTGCTGACGATTGAGAGAGAGGTTTGACATTCTGCGTCGATTGGAAACAACAAACACATTAGAATTTATATTGTTTCGGAAAGAAACTGCCAAGATGCTGTTTTAAATCGAAGGTAGACGCAAAATGCTGGAGGTAACTTCAGCGGGCAGGCAGTATCTCTGATGGAGAGAATAAATGGGCGACGTTTTGGTTCGCGTCCCTTCTTCAGACTGATGTCAGGGGAGTGGGTGGGACAGAGAGTACCAATGTAGTCGGAGACAATAAGACTGGTCGGAGAACAGGTCAGGATGCTCTCTATTGTTGATGGGAATGGGGTATGATTCACTTGCCTGATAACAGCTGGGAAGAAACCATGTCCCTGAAATCTGGCGGTGCATTTAAGAAAGAACTGCAGATGGTGGAAAAAATCACAAAGGCCCGACAAAATGCTGGGAGAAACTCAGCGAATGGGGGCAGCATCTATCTCGACCCCAAAAATGTCACCCATTCCTTTTGCTCCATAGATCTGCTGCCTCTCCAGCTTTTTGTCTACCTGAATCTGGAGGTGTGCGTTTTCACACTTCTGTACCTCTTGTCTGATGGGAGAGGGAGAGAGAAGAGGGAGTGTCCGGGCTGAGACTGGTTCCTCTGATGATGCTGGTTGGTAAATCTGGACCGTTAGCCCTAGCTTCTGGAAGCCTGCTAACAGTGGCAAGAAGCTGTTCTCCGAGTCTGGTGGTGCACACTTTCAAGCTTCTGTACCTTCGGCCGGAGGGGAGAGGGGAGAGAGGGGAGGAGGAGTGACTGGGGTGTGGTTAATCCTTGATTATGTTGGCTGATTCCCAATGAGGAGCGAAGAGCCTGGTGTCTGCCAGCCCTGGGCACCGTTAGAGGAAGGATGTTGTCTTGCAGACAAGATTTACAACGTGAGATGATGAGATTGAGAGGATGACAGCATGAGGAGAGATGACAGCATGAGCATGGAGCTGCCAAGCAGTATGGATTTTTCCGTATTTTTGTACGATCGGGAAATGCGATCAGGGAATAGGGATGTACGGATTTGTTTTGCAGGCTCGAAGGGCCGAATGGCCTACTCTCTGGCACCTCATTTCTATGTTTCTATGTAAAATACGAATTTTTTAAAAATCAGCCCCACTTCCTGCTTCATCTTGCTGCTTAAAAATGCAAGGATATAAAAAGTCATACTGTACTTCTAAAAATTATAGCAGATTAAATCTATTAGTATTTTTAAATTCCAAGATCTGGAAGCTTTGATCTGCCTGTCACCGCTCCAGGTTTAAAACAGCGCTGTCAGTTTAACGCGTGGGAATTTAAACAAACAGTGCTATTGGTTCCAATTATAACGCTACCACCTGGTGCGCTATTGTCTTTACACATAGTGCTATGGGCTTCACACGGAGCGCTATAGCCACAGCGCTACGGGTCACAGACGGTTAGGGGAGGGAGAGAGGGAGTGGGAGGGAGGAGAGATAAAAAGGAGGAAAGAGGGAGGGTGCACTCTGTCATTTTTCTTTCTCTCTACCTCTTGTACTTGTGTGTGATTTGATTATTTTTATGTAAAGTATGATTTGACTGGATAGCATGCAAACCAGATTTTACCAGCATTTTTGGTGCAGGAGTAGCCCCATTCAGCCCCTTCGAGCCAGCACCGACCGCCATTCCATGTGATCATGACTGAAAGTCCTGTGACTTTCTACAATTCCCTCCTACTACACTGGTCCCGTGTGGATCTGGTGCGGGGCCGAAAGGGCCTGTTTCCATGCTGTTTATCTCTAAAATAACAAACTAAACTAAATCACCGCTCTGTCTCATCTTTGCAGAATGATTCCGTGGTGGCCGGGGGATGGTGCCATTGAGATGGAGATCTCCAAGTACCTGCGGATTACTCCAGGACCATCCCGGGCAAGGTCCAGCTGCTGATCGGGGCGTACGCCAAGGCTCTGGAGGTGATCCCGCGCAAAACTGCGTGGGACAACGCCGGCTTTGACGCCACCAACATTCCTCAAACAAGCTGCGTGCCAAGCACGCCCAGGTAGCACGCATCCCGTCCCGTGTGCCGCTCCACCCGTTTACAGCTCTCGGCTCTCAGAGCGCTTGCCTCTCGCTGATTCCCACTACGGTCCTCCCCCTCCCCACTTGGTCATCCTCTTCCCAGATTTAGTGAACAACCGCATTTCATGAATTAATACCTTATTGTCACGTGACCAAGCCCACAATGAAACCACACAGTATGCAAAATGTTCGCTACATAAATGGGCACTCACAAAGTACTGCGTCGGGTCCCCATTGTTCTTCCACCCACCCCCTCCTCCTCTCCCTCACCCCCCATCCCCTCCCCCCCCCCACCCACACCCACGGGTCCCCATTGTTCTTCCCCCCCTCGGACGCTCGGCCACGGAGGTGGAGGAGGATATTTCCACTAGGTGGGCTAGTCCAGGGCCAGAGGCCACAGGCCTCAGACGGTTAAAGGGCGTTCATTCGGGAAGGGGGGGAGGAGGAATTTCTTTAGTCAGAGGGTAGTGAATCTGTGGGAATTCATTGCCACGGACGGCTGTGGAGGCCAAGTCAGTCGATATTTTAAGGCAGAGACTGACAAGTTCTTGATTAGTATCTTGATTGGTGATGTTTTTGGGTTGAGACCCTTTCCAGAGTGCAGAATATGTTACAGTGTTATAGCTTACAGTTATAGAGAAGGTTGAGATTTGCTTAATGGTAAATTATTTGGCATTGGAAAAATTGCCTGCTCATGTGATAAAGGAATAGACAGGCACTCTATTATTGTTATTGTGTACATGTACAGAGCTACATTGTAACATAGAACGCAGAAAACAGGGTATACGGAATTATTTAGCAGAAAGCAGATCAGATAATACTATACAATCAGGCTAAACTCTGGGTAGAGCAAAGGGGAAGATACAGAGTAAAGATAATATAGTTCTCAGCCATTGTAGCTATATCAGTTTCCACAGACAAAGTCCAATGTCCCGCTATGGGGTAGAGGTAATCGGGACAGTACCCTAGCTTAGGGAGGACCGTTCAGAAAGCCTGATAACAGAGGGGAAGAAGCTTTCCTGAGTCTGGTGGTGCGCGCTTTTCAAGCTCCTGCACCTTCTGCCGGGACGGGAGCGGGGGAGAAGAAGGAATGAACCGGGGGGGGACCCGTCTGTGATTATACTGTGGGGGGATTGCAGATACTGGATAATGGAATGGAGACGTGGACGGGAAAGGCAGATGGCAGCAGATGGCTATCTCCAAGATAGGCACACAGAGGAGTGATGGAGTAAACAAAAACTGAGGCGGGTCAGGCAGCATCTGTGGAGAAAAAACATGGATAGGTGACGTTTCACAGAGTGCTGGAGTATCTCAGCGTGTCAGGCAGAATAAGTGGAGAACATGGATTGGTAAAGTTTTATGGTTTGGGACTAACCTTCTGAAAGGAAGGGGTCCCGACTCAAAGCACCACCTATCCTTCTAGAGATGCTGCCGTGACCCACTGAGTTAATCCAGAAACTTTGGGTCCCATCTTTGATTTATGTTGGCTATATATCCGACAGGCAGTGTGAAGTGTTGTTGATGGTCAGGGGAGGTCTGGTAGTCTGTGCAGTGGACTACCACAACTCCAACGCTGCAAATGTCATATTGCGAGTCGGATACAGCATGGAAAGGGGACACGGTGGTGCGGGGGTAACCCCATAACCCCAACCTGTGGTGAGGGGGTGTTGACCTACACATGTCCACTGCGGAGCTACACTAGTCCCACGCCTGCGTTTTGGTTCCATATCTACCTGTAGACTTGTCCTATCCATTGTACCTGTCTCTGGTGTAACATCGACTGCGATAGTCCCTGGCACAGCTGGTCTGCCTCCTGTCCTGGGGGCAAGCTTGCCCCCGGTGGGCTGGTGCGGTCCTTGGGGAGGGGGGGCGGGGTCTGCACTGTGGTGTAGGGGGTCTAGGGCATGGTGGGGGAGGGGGCTTAGGGCCAACCATGGAGTGAGGAGGGGGGGGGGTGTTCTTACACTGTGGTGTGGGGGGGGGGTCTTTACACTGTGGGTGAGGGGGTTCTACACTGTGGTGAGGGGGGGTTACACTATACTGTGATGAGGGGGTGCGGGAGTCTACACTGTGATGAGGGGGGTCTACACTGTGATGGGTGCGTGTGTGTCCACCCAGGGAGGGGGTGTGGTACGGAGTGGACGTGAACAACGAGGGGGGGACATTCGCGGACAACTTTGAGGCGTGCGTTCTGTTGGGAGCCAGCGATCGTGCGGATCAAACGCTCTGACCGCTGCCCTCGGAGGCGGCCTGCCTCATCCTGTCTGTGTGGATGAGACCCATCAGGAACCCGCGCTCCACTATGGACCCCTCTGCTGCCAACGTCCCGTGGCAAGGGCATGCCCATGGGGCGCTGAGGCAGCCTGGTCAGTACGGGTCTGTGGACGGGGCTGACCCAGGGCCCGGTTGACCATCGCTTGGCCTGTTCACCCTCCAGGCCCCCCCACAAGCTCTATTAGTGTTTTCATCATTTTTTTATTTCTGGCAAAAAAACTGTCGGAGAGAAATAAAAGTTCCCATTTACCTTGAGCCTGCATTGTTGTCACTTTTGAATCGCATGCGGTCTTATTCATACACTGAGCCTTCTGTGGTTAACCTGTACCCTGCATCTGGCTTCACCTGGGCCTAGTTTCCCTCTTGATACTAATACGATAGAACGTTATTTATCCCAGGAGGGAAATTGATCTGCCAACAGTCATAGAAACACAATATCATGAAACATGAAATTAAAGTGACGAGTGGAAAGGAGTTGGGATATTCGAATAATGGGCGAAGAACAGGGAGAGGGGGGGGGGGGGGGGGGGGTTGGCGCCCAGGTCTCCCCGGGGAAGAGGGGGGGGGGGGGGTTGTCCAGTTTGATAGCCTCAGGGAAGAAGGATCTCCTGTGGCGTTGTGTGCTGCATCTTGGTGGAGCCAGTCTGGTTGCTGAAGGTGCTCCTCAGGTTGACCAGTGTGTGTCACGGAGGGGGGTGAGCTGTATTGTCCGGGATGCTCCGCAGTTTGAGGAGCATCCTCCCCTCCAAGACCAACCTCCCGTGAATCCAACTCCAACTCCGCCCCCAAGACGGAGCCGGCCTTCCTGATGAGTTTGTTGCTGCCGTGTGTCGGGGCAACAGGGCAGCAAAGACGATGCCACTGGCTAGCACCGATTGGTAGAACATCTGCAGCATCTCACTGCAGATGTGAAGCAAGCGGAACCTTCTCAATAAAGTACAGGTCGGCTCTGTCCCTCTTGTACAGGGCCCCAGCGTTCCGGACCAGCCCCGATTACGTCCACGTACACTCCAAGGTATGTGTACTTCCTGGTAACTGCGCATCACACCATTGATGGAGACAGGAGACAGGGGTGCTCCTCTCCTAAAGTCCACCACCTAACTCCTTAAGGGCCTTTGCTAACTTTTCAGCGATTTTGGGAGCATCAGTGACTGTCGCCTGTAGTGCGCGCTAAAAACCGTCAAGTTCTACGACAGGATGGCGTCACTCCAGCCTTCACAACACAAGAAGGTTACACTGAAGTATAATAATGACATTGGAAATGGACTTATCTACAATAATCTAAGGGCAATAACTTTTTAAGAAATCAATTATTTATATAACGTCAGCTTAAAAATAACATTGAAAAACAACAATTCGTTTAACAAGAAAGGTTTGACTTCAACAAAAGTAACGATATATTTAACAGCATATTTCAAAGAACATCATACCTAAAGCAAAAATGTATTCAACAACAATAGTCATATCTGACAGTAACCTTACAATTTACAACATCCATTGAACTTCAACCAGACAAAAAAGATTTTTATTTTTTCACCACATTAGAAAGAACATCATTTCAGATGTTGTCTTAATAATGTACTTTGTACATTTATGTACTTTTTGTACTTTTTATTCTTTATGGGGCATTTTTCCCCTGCGATCTTCAGCCAAATAATCGTCCCCCACCACCGCGCTTCACATAGAAACAGAAAATAGATGCAAGAGGATTGTGCCATTGTGATCATGGCTGATAGCACCCTATCAATAACCCGTGCCTGCCTTCTCCCCATACCCTTGACTCCACTAGCCCCTAGAGCTCTATCTAACTCTTAAACCCATTCAGTGACTTGGCCTCCACTGCTCTCTGTGGCAGGGAATTCCACAAATTCACAACTCTCTGGGTGAAAACGTTTTTTCTCACCTCAGTCTTGAAAGGCCTCCCCTTTATTCTAAGATGTATGTATTGTAAGATTCATGTATAACCTTTCCACTGACTGGTTAGCCCACACCAAAAAAAAACTTTCACTGTTGGCCGGCAAAACAGATAATCCAGAAAGGCTCTGGAACCAAGGATGCTGGAAAATCAGTAGTGGAGATAACAAATATCCTGTATGCTTTCTTTACCACCTTAAATGTTGCCAATTTCAAGGATCCTCACCTACTCCAAAGTCCCCCATTCCTCAATACTCCTTATTCCCTACGCATGTCCCCACCCTGAATAGCCCTCGCCAAGTGTAGATGACTAGTGCATGTGCCTTTATGTAAAGAAGTCTCACCAACACATCGTGTCTTTACTAATAGTTTATTGATACGTTCACAAGCATTGCTGTTCTAGCTGTACGTGGTCTGTCACTGCTGGAGCTAGAACAGCAACACTATGGTGGGGAGGTTTGCAATTATACATCTAATAAGGGGAGTGGTTAGTAGTGGTGAGGTCACTATGTTAAAGGCACATGCACTAGTCATCTACACCAAGTACTTCACCTCACACAGGTGAGGAATATATGCTTTCATCCATTGTTCTACCTACGGCATGTGTGTGCCTTTAAGAAATGTGTCCCGGGCCTCCTCCTGTGCCAGATTGAGGCTGTACACAACATGGAGGAACCACACTACCCAGTGATGTAAACATTGGATTATCTGAGTTAAGGTAACTTCTACATATGCTCCCCTTCCTCCTCTCCCCCAACCCCCTTCTTGCACTAAAAGTCAGTTAACCAGGTCCACAGTTCACAATATGTTCCTCAGATTCACACCATCCCTAGCAGATAATCAGCCTATCAGATATAGCTCTTAAGAGCTAACAGAATCAAGGGATATGGGGAGAAAGCAGGAACGGGATACTGATTCTGGATGATCAGCCACGATCAGGTTGGCAGGCTGTCACCGAAAATGTCGCCTGAGTGCGACAGGCCCTTTAGTCTTGTTGGTGTTGAGCGGCAGGTGATTCAGCCCACACCACTCAACAAACTTGTCGACTACACACCTCTGTATTCAGCTCCCCTCCCCTCACTGATGTGCAGCCCACAATCGCAAAGTCATCTGAAAACTGCTGCAGGTTGGCAGGAGACGGAGTTATAACCATATAACAATTACAGCCGGAACACAGGCCATCTCGACCCTTCTAGTCCGTGCCGAACACATAATCTCCCCTAGTCCCATATACCTGCTCGCTCAGACCATAACCCTCCATTTCCTTTCCCATCCATATAACTATCCAATTTATTTTTAAATGATAAAAACGAACCTGCCTCCACCACCTTCACTGGAAGCTCATTCCACACCGCCCACCACTCTCTGAGTAAAGAAGTTCCCCCTCATATTACCCCTAAAACTTCAGTCCCTTAATTCTCAAGTCATGTCCCTTGTTTGAATCTTCTCAGTGGGAAAAGCTTGTCCACGTCAACTCTGTCTATCCCTCTCATCATTTTAAAAACCTCTATCAAGTCCCCCTTAACCTTCTGTGCTCCAAAGAATAAAGCCCTAACTTGTTCAACCTTTCTCTGTAACTTAGTTGCTGAAACCCAGGCAACATTCTAGTAAATTTCCTCTGTACTCTCTATTTTGTTGACATCCTTCCTATTATATCTGGAGTCAGAAGGTGAACAGGAAAGGAGAGACGCCCGTCACCTGTGGGGCCCCTGTGTTGCTCACCACCATGTCCGAGACACAGTTCTGTCGCCCCTGACAACTTGTGGTCGTCCATTCAGGTGAGTTGGTGATCCAGAACACCGATGGAGCATCGACCCACATCATGGTCAGCTTGCTCCCTAGCAGTGCAGGCTGGAACGGATGGTGTTAATACCTCTGGACAAGTCATAACGCATGACTGTAGTCATTGGAGCAGCTGGGACTGTTGGGACTGAAGGCAGACAAATCACCAGGGCCTGATGGTCTGTATCCCAGAGTACTCAAGGAGGTGGCCCTAGAAATTGCATTGGCGGATGCATTGGTGATCATTTTCCAAAGGTCTCTCGACACTGGATCAGCTCCTGAGTCAAGGTCAAGTGAGTTTATTGTCATGTGGTCCCCTGATAGGACAATGAGATTCTTGCTTTGCTTCAGCACAACAGAACATAGTAGGCATCGACTACAGAACAGATCAGTGTGTCCATATTGCCGTAATATAAATATATACACACACATGAATAAATAAACTGATTAAGTGCATCTGGAGGGTAGCCAATGTAACTACACTTTTTAAAGAAAGGAGGGAGAGAGAAAGCGGGGGAATTATAGACCAGTTAGCCTGACATCGGTGATGGGGAAGATGCTTGTCGATTATTAAAGATTTAATAGCAGTGCATTTGGAAAGCAGTGACGGGATCAGTCAAAGTCACCTGTGGGTTTTTATGAAAGGGGGAAATCCATCCCTAATCTTTCAGTGACTCAAAACCAACCTGCAGGAGTTTTTTTGAGATGTAACAAGTAGAATGGATTCAGCTCCAGCTTAGATTTAGAATCAGATTTTGATTACAGTACCCATCTCTATAATAAACATCACGGCACCCTGGCAAACATCCTGATAACAGACACAAAATTGCCCTGTCTCAGTCTTGTCTTCATGTTCTTTCTGCTCCTGCCCTGTCACCATTCCTGAAGGCCGTATTCTCCTGGTTTGAGAATGGGCCTTTCGATGACCCCAGGGCTTGTTGTTAGGGCCACAGTGTACAGCTCTCCTCATGGACAAAATTGTCCACACAGGAACTTCATTGTACACACTGGAATATACTCTGGAATTTACGGAGGATACATAACACGAGGAGTTGAGTATGGAGGTCCTTCTGCAGCTCTGTGCAGGGTGGCCCTACTGAGGACCACACCTGTGTGCAGTTTTGGTCCCCCTAATTTGAGAAGGACATTCTTGCTATTTGAGGGAGTGACCCTAGCGTAGGTTTACCAAGTTAAGTCCTGGATGGCGGGGACTGTTCCTATGCTGAGAGAATGGAGCGGCTGGGCTTGTACAGTTTAGAAAGATGAGAGGAAAATCTTATTGAAACATATAAGATTATGTAAGGGTTTGGACACGCCAGAGGCAGGAAACAGTGTTCCCGATGTTGGGAGTACAGAACCAGGGGGCCACAGTTTCTAACCGGGATAAGACTCCATTCTTAGCAACGGAGACGAGGAAATCTTTACGTTTTTCTCACAGAGAGTTGTGAGTCTGTGGAATTCTCTGCCTCAGAGGGCGGTTGGAGGCCGGTTCTCTCTGATACTTTCAAGAGAGAGCTAGATAGGGCTCTTAGAGATAGTGGGTCAGGGGATATGGGGAGACAGGCTAGAGGCAGGAACGGGGTACTCGATTGTGGATGATCATCCATGACTCACATTGAATGGAGGTGCTGGCTCGAAGGGCCGAATGGCCTACGCCTGCAAACTAGGCTTCGAGTGTCACTGGCAGGGAACAGGCCATGCGGCCCAACTAGTCCTCTGGTATCATTACAGCACAGTTAACACTGGAGTAGAGACACTGGAACAGGCCCATCAGCCCAACCACCTCTCGGTCATCACACGCATAGGGAAAGAGGACCCTCCACGCCCCAACTGGGCTAGTCATACAACACAAAATCGCTGGCAGGCGCGCGCACACACACACACACACACTACGTGCGCTCACTACAGGCTCACCACACACACAGAGATGTTATATATATAATATACAGACACGACACACACCGCTCACACACACACACCACACATAGATATATATATATATATATATATCATATACAGACACACACTCGTCTCCACACCACACACAGATACTACATATATATACCCCACCCACACACTCACACACCACCGTTCACCACATTGCTCAAACACTTACCTCACTCCTAACACACCACACACACTCGCTCACACACGCACACAACCACACCACTCATAACTCCACACCACACACACGTACACACACCACACTCACATAAATACTCCTCCACCACACACACATGTTACACCCACACACACACTCAATCCACTACACACAAACAAACACACCCGCACTCACACCACCACACTCCATCACACACAAACACACACACCACTCAATCACATACACATACACACCACACCGCTCATTACCACTACTCAACCATACACAATACGCACACCCACACACTTAGACTCACACCACACACCATGTACAACACCACCTACACCGAACTACACACACCTCCCATGTAACACACACCCCACCACATAATACCACACCACACAAACACTCAGCCCGCACTCACACAGCACGCACACACCACATCACTCACACACACACACTCAACTCACTATCACACATACACACCCACACACCACACCCGCACTCACACACGCACTCACACCAACCCACACCTCGCATCTCACACCAAACACACCACACAACAGCGCACACGTGATCATACACATGCGCGCAAACACAGCACTTTCTGTGTCTACCGTTAATAAAAATGCCCAAGTGTACATTTCCCCCTCGCTACAGCAAGGCCGTTCACTATTTCGTAGGTTTCATGACATGAAAGCTAAAAGGTTGGCCCCCCATCTACTCTAATCCCCACCTGCCCACGTTTGGTACATATCCCTCTTCTCTCTGAAGCGTCTTCCCTATCCATGTATCTGTCCAAATATCTTTTCAACGGTTTTATAGTATAGAGTAGAGCAGATCGCTAGAGGAGGGGAGTTCGGATTGGGTTCATAGGCATAGTCAAATCCCTATCCACTCCCCCATCGAGCAGTGCCCTCCCTCCATTAGATTCCCCCGCCCCCGCATAGTCCCCCCCGGTTCGCCCCCCCGGACCCTCCCTCATCCCCCCCCCCCCCCCCAAACGCAACTATAGGGCCGCTGATTCCGCCGCGTGCACTTGTATATAAATCTAGTACAACAAGTCTGAAATTGAAATAACCCTTTCAATCAGATCTTACTTCTGTTCAAAGAAATGGCTATTATTTAAACAAATTAATTTTAAATAAAAATAAAATCATCGCAGTATGTTATTTGGTACCAGGACAGGCCTTGGTAATTCTGTAGATCTGACTATATCCATTTAATGAAGGATCACCACCATTAGAACAAGTATTGAACGTCAAATGAGGGTTACACAATTGAAACGCGTGGACCCACTTTCACTCACCACCGGGTGCCAGACGCATCTATGGAATGCAGGACAAAACTCAAAACACTTCTGTTCAACTTCAAAAAATCTTGGGGCTTTGGCTCGAACAACGCTTCTTCATTTACGCAGCATATTGGAGGACCATTTACTAACAACTCAGCTGTAATCTAGCTATTCTTTTTTTCCTTTTTTCTTTTTTTTTCTTTTTTCTTGCAGAATTGTCACTCTCAACTTATTTCCTTTTTTTTTTCTAGCTATCAAATTACCCCTGGAATTTCCATAATAAATTGTCCACACCTTCAGATGAGGAAAAAGATTCTTCTCTCAAACAACTACTTACCTCCAACCACTGCTCTTATGCTGTATTTGTCTATCAGAATACACAATTTGATAACACATCTTCACACCCCTCAATGTAGTTTATGATAGCTCTTTGCAGATTTATTTTAAGGTGTCCATGATATAACTCACCACTGTTCTATGTACGAAACTCTAAACCTGGTTATCTCCCCCACGCTTGAAGATGCTACCACTGGTTCCAGTTCATCTTTAAATGCATCCACCTCATTCCCCTTCTTATTTAAAACAAGACCTATTACCATACACACCCTCACTCTATTCACTAAGACTCTATTCAGCAACCCTTCTTTTTCATTCCAAGAACTAACAAAGAAATTGGGACCCGTGCGTGCATTTAAATTCAAAGCTCCTTCTGACTGGAACACTCTGCCTAGTACCATAAGAACTATTAGCTCATTTCGTCTATTTAAAAATACACTTTTACCCTTCCTTATAAAACCATGTTACCTGTTTCTAGTATTAGAGTCTTCGAGCTCCTTTATCTAGCTTGCTCTGTGTGTTGATCATTTGGCATAAACTATTGTATATGCATGGCCATTACACTTATGTATTATTGTTTGCATAGTGTAACAAGGTCTTAATATTGTATTGTCCACAATATCATGAAATAATATCATGTAATAATGTTGATAGTATATCTTAACGTACGATGTATGATAGGTGGTATATGGTATTATGCATCAACATTTATGCTGTAACACATAACTATTGTGATTATGGATATGTACACGCCAAATTAACAATTGTTCTAAACTATAACAAGTGGGGATGGAGGGGTTTTGGGGACTTGGTGTTCGTGGGTAGGTGGGTCCATGAGAGCGCTCTGTGTATGTTATGTCTGGTGCTGTATGTTCTATGTTGGCCCCCCTCGGAAAACGATATGACTGTTCCATCTCAAGGGGTTGTTCATGAATAAACTTGTTTCCAAACTTTGGTTTCCTCACTCCCAGCACGTTCCATACCACCCAAGGTTTCGGGTGAAAAAGATTCCACCTCAAGTATCTTTCCCGCTCTCACCTCAAACATGCGCGCCCAACTCTGGTAAAAATAAGTCTAGTCCCCTCCCCATCAGCAAGGACCAGTCCTCACCCCCGGCCACTCCCTCTCTACCCCTCTCCCTCCCATCATGGGGCAAGAGGTAACAGGAGTGTGAAAACCACACACACCTCAGAGTCCAGGGAAAGTTTTTTTCCTTTTTTTTTTTCCCCCCCCCCCAAGGGGCCTTTTGTATCAGGCAAAATGAACCATCCCACCACAGCCAGCGAGCAGTGATGACCTAACATCTACTCATGGGGACCCGCGGACTATCATTGATCGGGACTTTGCTGGACTTATCTTACATCAACTTTCAAGGAAATATGCACCACGTTCTTGACTTTTTAGACTTTAGAACGAACAGGTGGAAACAGGCCTTCGGCCCCACTGAGCTACGATGAACATTGGTCAACCCATACACTAGTTCTATCCTACATAGGAGGGACAATTTACAATTCACAGAAGCTAGGTAATTAACCTGCATGTTTGTTGGATTGTGGGAATGCGCTAGATAGGGCTCTTAAAGATAGTGGAGTCAGGGGATATGGGGAGAAGGCAGGAACGGGGTACTGATTGGGGATGATCAGCCACGATCACATTGAATGGCGGTGCTGGCTCGAAGGGCCGAATGGCCTACTCCTGCACCTGTTGTCTGTTGTCTATTGAAACCGGAGCACCCGGAGAAAACCCACGCAGGTCACGGGGAGAACGTACAAACTCCGTACAGACAGCACCCATAGTCAGGATTGAACCCGGGTCTCTGGCGCTGTGAGGCAGCAACTCTACCACTGCGCCACCGTGCTGCCCGAATGTCCTGTTTTTTTTGGTGTCATCAGGCAACTGAACCATCCTACCACAACTAGAGAGCGGTCCCAAACTACTGTGCAGGAAGGAACTGCAGATGCTGGTTTAAAGCGAAGGTAGACACAAAAAGCTGGAGTAACTCAGCGGGACAGGCAGCACCTCTGGAGAGCAGGAATGGGTAATGTTTCAGGTCGAGGCCCTTCAGCCCTGAACTACTATCTACCTCATTGGTGAACCTCGGACTATCCTTGATCGGACTTTACTGGCTTTACCTTGCGCTAAACGATATTCCCTTTATCCTGTATCTGTACACTGTGGACGGCTCGATTGTAATCATGTATTGTCTTTCCGCTGACTGGATAGCACGCAACAAAAAGCTTTTCACTGTACAGGCTAGATGCAGGAAGATTGTTCCCGATGTTGGGGAAGTCCAGGATAAGGGGTTACAGTTTAAGGATAAGGGGGAAATCCTTTAGGACTGAGATGAGGAAAACATTTTTCACACACAGAGAGTGGTGAATCTGTGGAATTCTCTTCCACAGAAGGTAGTCAAGGCCAGTTCATTGGCTGTATGTAAGAGGGAGTTAGATGTGGCCCTTGTGGCTAAGGGGATCAGAGGGTATGGAGAGAAGGCAGGTACGGGATACTGAGTTGGATGATCAGCCATGATCATACTGAATGGCGGTGCAGGCTCGAAAGGCCGAATGGCCTACTCCTACACCTTTTCTACTGCGTTTCTATCTATGTTCCTCCGCTGACTGCGACAGAACACAAGCTAGCGAAAGCTTTTCACTGCACCTCGTTACACGTACATACCTAAACTGAAACTAAACCAACTTCTGTTCTCTGTTCTACAGTGTGTTCTGAGTCTTTTCTGGCTCAGGAAATCCAGTAGCTCCACCCTTGCTACACCCATCCAGCCATGCTTTCCCCCTCAGCCTTACCATATGATGACACAGATTCAGATTCAGATTCAACTTGTTCATTGTCAGTGTAGACCCAGTACAGATACAACGAGACAAACAGTGGCTTTTGCTCACAGATGCATCTTTGAAATAAGCTTGGCAGTTTTGCCGAGCGAGATGCACCGGTCATCATCGCATGTCTGGCGGGTGTCAAGTTTTCTGCCAAGTCCGGGGCCTGTCAGTGCTAGTCGATTGTGCTGGCAACGGCTTACACCCCAGTTCCTCTTGTGCTTAGTGACGAGGGCCTCTGTCTGTCCGAAACGTACCCCTTCCTTCTCTCCAGAGAATTGCTGCCTGTCCCCCTGAGTTGTTACTACCTCCAAAGCTTTTTTAATTTCTTATCTCTTCGGCGTTAAAACCCGCATCTTCTTTTAAGCTCCCTTAGTTTTTAGGTTATGTTAATTTTAATTTAGAGAACAAGCCCACATAAAACAGGGGGGGGGCCTATCAAAGCCCCAACTGGGGCCCGTTGCCGGGGACCAGCGAATCCCCTGGCTTAACAAACACTAAATCACTACGACTACCACCCACCACCCACTAGTGGACAAATTTTACATTTTACAACCCAAAGCCAAATTGGGGGCCCTGTGGCAAATCCGCGAACGTACTTGGAGTTGGGGGAGGGGGAAAACCCGGAAAGATCTTGGAGAAGCAAACTGCCCACGCAGGTACACGGGTTTTTTTTGGAGTAATTTCGCTCTTCTATTCACAGCGTTGCATATCAAACTTCCGTTACCACCGGGGGGCGGTACCCCCCCCACTCCCCCATGGTTCATTTGGTTTTTTTTGGGTGTTTTTGGATTGTTGTTCTTTTCACCATTGTAATCTTTTGTTTTTTTAGGATGGTTATGTGTTGACCAACAGGAAACAAGGGCAGGGCATATAAAAACCCAGTTTTTTTTATAGTAATTTACACTGATGCAATTTTTGAAACAGGCCATCTTCGGGCCCCCCTTACCAAGTGTACCCCTTGATTTCACGCACAACACTTTTTTCCCCTTAGTCCCGCCGCCGTTTAAGCCCTGCCAGCTTTTTCTGATCTCAATATAAAACCCCTTCCCAAATTCCCTTCTTTCATCCATTAATGGGGCTAATCCCAACTTTATTTTTTAAAAATGATTACCAATTGAAACTCTCCTTTCCAAACTCACTTCCATCTGGAAAGCTAATCCCCAACACCACCGCTACCCCACGTCTCTGAGTGAAAAGAAGTTTTCCCCTCATGTTACCCCTTAAAAACTTCTGGTCCCCATTAATTTCTGAAGTTCCAGTGTTGTCCTCTTGTATTTGAATGGGGCGTGCCACGTATACTTCACAGGGAAAAAAACCTGATCCACATTTCAAAACTCTGTCTATCCTCTCCATCCGCCCAAGTTCTCAATTATAGCAAAAGGTGGACTCTATCAAGTCCCCCCCTAAAACCTTCCATGGCGCTCCCAAGAGAAATAGAAAAAGACCGGACCGAAAAACTTATTTCAAACCTTTCTCTGTAACTTAGTTGTTGAAACACAGGGGCAAAACCCATTCTAGTAAATTCTAGCAGCATGTGAGGCCTGGGAAAGCACATCTCAGACCCGCAAACGCTCAGCATAGGATCAACCGCAGGCTGCGTAGACTCTCTCCCCTCTCCTCTACTCGCTCTACACCAACGACTGCACCTCCACGGACTCCTCTGTCAAGCTTCACAAGTTTGCAGTTGACACAAAACCCTGATTGGACTGATCCAGGATGGGGAGGAATCTGCCTACAGACAGGAAGTGTCACAGCTGGCATCCTGGTGCCATCGCAACAACCTGGAGCTCAATGCTCTAAGACAGTGGAATTGATTGTGGACTTTAGGAGAGCTCCCCCTCCCCTCCCCCCATCCACCATCAACAACACCACAGTCACATCTGTGGAGACTTTTAAGTTCCTGGGAACCATCATCTCCAAGGACATTAAGTGGGGGGCTACCATCGACTCCACAAGTCAAAAAGGCCCAACAGAAGATGTACTTTTCCTTTGCGGCAGCTGAGGGAAGCACAATCTGCCACAGGCAATGATGGTCAAATTCTACAGGGCCATCGTAGAGTCTGTCCTCACCTACTCCATCATAGTCTGGTTTGGCACAGTCACCAAGCACGACACCTGGAGGCTGCAGCGAATCGTCCGATCAGCTGAGAAGGTTATTGGCTGCAACCTTCCATCCATTGATGAACTGTACACTGCAAGGGCCAGGAAGCGAGTGGGCAAGATCATCTCTGACCCCTCTCACCCTGGCCACAAACTCTTTGAATCACTTCCCTCTGGAAGGCGAGTCCGGACTGTCAAAGCTGCCACAGCCAGACATAAAAACAGTTTTTATCCACGAGTAGTTGCTCTACTCAACAGCCAAAAATCTGTAGCCTCCCTTTGATCTGGTGTATTATTTAATTCAATAATGTTTTATTATTAATGTGTAATGTTTTATGAGTCATTCGTAACTGTCACTGTATGTCATGTTGACACTTGTGGGCGGAGCATCAAGGCAAATTCCTTGTATGTGAATACTTGGCCAATAAACTTATTCATTCATCCATTCATTCATTTATTCATGCATTCATTCATTCACAACTCTCACCAACTTCTACAGATGCGCCGCAGGAAGCATTTTATCGGGATGCATCACAGCACGGTTTGGGAACAGCTCCATCCATGACCACATCCATTGACTCCATCTACACCTCACGCTGCCTCGGCAAGGCCAGCAGCATCATCAAGGACCAGTCTCACCCCGGGCACTCCCTCTTCTCCCCTCTCCCATCGGGCAAGAGGTACAGAAGTGTGAAAACGCACACACCTCCAGATTCAGGGACAGTTTCTTCCCAGTTGTTATCAGGCAACTGAATCATCCTCTCACCAACTAGAGACTATCCTTGATCGGACTTTGCTGGCTTTACCTCGCACTAAACGTTACTCCCTTATCCTGTATCTGTACATTGTGGACAGCTCGATTGTAATCATAGAAACATAGAACATAGAAATTAGGTGCAGGAGTAGGCCATTCGACCCTTCGAGCCTGCACCGCCATTCAATATGATCATGGCTGATCATCCAACTCAGTATCCTGTACCTGCTTTCTCTCCATATCCCCTGATCCCTTTAGCCACAAGGGCCACATCTAACTCCCTCTTAAATATAGCCAACGAACTGGTCTCAACTACCTTCTGTGGCAGAGAATTCCAGAGATTCACCACTCTCTGTGTGAAAAATGTTTTCCTCATCTTAGTCCTAAAAGATTTCCCCCTTCTCCTTAAACTGTGACCCCTTGTCCTGGACTTCCCCAACATCGGGAACAATCTTCCTGCATCTAGCCTGTCCAACCCCTTAAGAATTTTGTAAGTTTCTTTAAGACCCCCCTCAATCTTCTAAATTCTAGCGAGTACAAGCCGAGTCTATCCAGTCTTTCTTCATATGAAAGTCCTGACATCCCAGGAATCAGTCTGGTGAACCTTCTCTGTATTCCCTCTATGGCAAGAATATCTTTCCTCAGATTAGGAGACCAAAACTGTACGCAATACTCCAGGTGTGGTCTCACCAAGACCCTGTACAACTGCAGTAGAACCTCCCTGCTCCTATACTCAAATCCTTTTTTGCAATGAAAGCTAACATACCATTCGCTTTCTTCACTGCCTGCTGCACCTGCATGCCTACCTTCAATGATTGGTGTACCATGACACCCAGGTCTCGCTGCATCTCCCCCTTTCCCAATCAGCCACCATTTAAATAATAGTCTGCTTTCCTGTTTTTGCCACCAAAATGGATAACCTCACATTTATCCACATTATACTGCATCTGCCAAACATTTGCCCACTCACCCAGTCTATCCAAGTCACCTTGCAGTCTCCTAGCATCCTCCTCACAGCTAACACTGCCCCCCAGCTTAGTGTCATCCGCAAACTTGGAGATATTGCCTTCAATTCCCTCATCCAGATCATTAATATATATTGTAAATAGCTGGGTCCCAGCACTGAGCCTTGCGGTACCCCACTAGTCACTGCCTGCCATTGTGAAAAGGACCCGTTTACTCCTACTCTTTGCTTCCTGTTTGCCAGCCAGTTCTCTATCCACATCAATACTGAACCCCCCATACCATGTGCTTTAAGTTTGAATACTAATCTCTTATGTGGGACCTTGTCGAAAACCTTCTGAAAGTCCAGATATAACACATCCACTGGTTCTCCCTTATCCACTCTACTAGTTACATCCTTGAAAAATTCTATAAGATTCGTCAGACATGATTTACCTTTCATAAATCCATGCTGAATTTGTCCAATGATTTCACCACTTTCCAAATGTGCTGCTATCCCATCTTTAATAACTGATTCTAGCAGTTTCCCCACTACCGACGTTAGACTAACTGGTCTGTAATTCCCCGTTTTCTCTCTACCTCCCTTTTTAAAAAATGGGGTTACATTAGCTACCCTCCAATCCTCAGGAACTACTCCAGAATCTAAAGAGTTTTGAAAAATTATCACTAATGCATCCACTATTTCTGGGGCTACTTCCTTAAGTACTCTGGGATGCAGCCTATCTGTCCCTGGGGATTTATCGGCCTTTAATCCATTCAAGTTACCTAACACCACTTCCCGGCTAACCTGGATTTCACTCAGTTCCTCAATCTCATTTGACCCCCGATCCCCTGCTATTTCCGGCAGATTATTTATGTCTTCCTTAGTGAAGATGGAACCAAAGTAGTTATTCAATTGGTCCGCCATATCCTTGTTCCCCATGATCAATTCACCTGTTTCTGACTGCAAGGGACCTACATTTGTTTTAACTAATCTCTTTCTCTTCACATATCTATAAAAGCTTTTGCAGTCAGTTTTTATGTTCCCTGCCAGTTTTCTTTCATAATCTATTTTCCCTTTCCTAATTAAACCCTTTGTCCTCCTCTGCTGGTCTCTGAATTTCTCCCAGTCCTCTGGTAGGCTGCTTTTTCCTGGCTAATTTATACGCTTCATCTTTTGTTTTGACACTGTCCCTGATTTCCCTTGTTATCCACGGATGCACTACCTTCCCTGATTTATTCTTTTGCCAAACTGGGATGAACAGTTGTTGTAGTTCATCCATGCAGTCTTTAAATGCCTTCCATTGCATATCCACCGTCAACCCTGCAAGAATCAATTGCCAGTCAATCTTGGCCAATTCACGTCTCATACCCTCAATGTCACCTTTCTTTAAGTTCAGGACCCTTGTTTCTGAATTAACAATGTCACTCTCCATCCTAATGAAGAACTCAACCATATTATGGTCACTCTTGCCCAAGGGGGCACGTACAACAAGACTGCTAACTAACCCTTCCTCATTACTCAATACCCAGTCTAGAATAGCCTGCTCTCTCGTTGGTTCCTCTACATGTTGGTTTAGATAACTATCCCGCATACATTCCAAGAAATCCTCTTCCTCAGCACCCCTGCCAATTTGATTCACCCAATCTATATGTAGATATATTAAATATCACCCATTATATATAAAATGATGAGGGGCGTAGAGAGAGGAGAGTCTTTTCCCAAAATGGGAATATCAAATACTAGAGGGCAAGTCCTTTGATTTATTCACCACAGATGCTGCCTGACCAACTGCATTCCTCCAGCACTTTGTCACTTGCTGAAGATTCCAGCATCTGCAGTCTCTTGTGTCTCAAGACTTGTTGCATCGAACATCCAGCACAGGTACAGGCCCTTCGGCCCACAATATCTGTGCTGAACCTTATGTAAAGTTAAACTGATCCCCTCTGCCTGCCCGCGTTCCGTACCCCTCCATTCCCTGCATATCCATGCGCCTGTCTGACATACTGTTAAACACCACTATCATATCTGCCTCCACCACCACCCTCTGTGTAAAATTACACTTGCCCCGCAACACCTCCTTTCAATTCCATCCCTCACCAGCAGAGCTACCCCCCCCCCCCCCCCCACCCCACCTCCCTCCTCTGCCCACCTGCCTTTCTATGGGATGTATAACCCTGAATATTAAGTTCCCAGGCCCGATCCTCCTGCAGCCACGTCTCTGTAATCCCCACAAGAGGAAGTACAGAGAATCTTGCCATGGAGGGAGTGCAGAGAAGGTTCACCAGACTGATTCCTGGGATGTCAGGTACTTTCATATGAAAAAAGACTGGATAGACTCGGCTTGTACTCGCTAGAATTTAGAAGATTGAGGGGGGATCTTGTAGAAACTTACAAAATTCTTAAGGGGTTGGACAGGCTAGATGCAGGAAGATTGTTCCCGATATTGGGGAAGTCCAGAACAAGGGGTCACAGTTTAAGGATAAGGGGGAAATCTTTTAGGACCGAGATGAGGAAAACATTTTTCACACAGAGAGTGGGACCCGTTAATCCCTACTCTCTGCTTCCCGTCTAACCACTTCTCTATCCATGTCAGCATTCTACCCCCAATACCATGTGCCCTAATTTTGCCCACTAATCTCCTGTGTGAGACTATCAAATGCTTTCTGAAAGTCCAGGTACACTACATCCACTGGCTCTCCCTTGTTCATTTTCCTAGTTACATCCTCAAAAAACTCCTAGTCAAGCATGATTTCCCCTTCATCCATGCTGACTCGGACCGATCCTGTAGCGATCCAAATTGCGGCCATCTTTATAATTGACTCCAAGCATCTTTCGATTCAGGCTTATTTTAACTGGAAAGCTCAGTGGGGCAGGTTAGATGAGGGGGGATCTTGTAGAAACTTACCCTTGTGTTGGGGAAGCTAAAGGAGGGGGATTCAGGGGTATGGGCCCACAGAGAAGGCACAAGGATGGGATACTGAGGTTGGATGGATCAGCCATGATCAGTTAGATTGAATCCAATGGCGGTACAGGCATGGCTCGAAGGGCCGAATGGCCTACTCCTGCACCTATTGTTCTATGTTTTCATGTTTCTACAATGTCATATCTACCAACATCTAACTGAGCCTCAATCTCATCTACTTTACTTCTTATACTTTAGCGCATTCATATACAATACTTTTTAATTCCTTACGCATCTCACCATCCACAACCGATCCCTATTACACTTGGCCATACTCTCCTATCCTTTGTGAGCTTCCTTTCCCGTTAATTCTGGGGTCATTAACCATCCCTTTACTCTCTTTCCCTTTAACTCCATCCTCGACTATCCCGTTTGCCACCCCACCTCCCTTATTCAGTTTAAATCCACCCGTGTAGCAGTTGCAAACCTGCCTGCCAGAATGTTGGTCCCCCACCTGTTAAGATGCAATCCGTCCCTTTTTGTACAGTTTCCCCCTTACTCCAAAACAGATCCCAGTGATCGAAGAGTCTAAAATCCCTGCCCCGTGCACCAGTTCCTCAGCCTCAACTCATCTCCGAATAGCAACAGGGAGCGGCCAAACCCCTGCCCTTGGTAAACCCTTTTCCCTGACCCTACTCCTAATCTAAAGGTGTACAGATTTGTAGGTTCATTGGCTTTGGAAAAAATTGGAAATTGTCCCCAGTGTGTGTAGGATAGTGTACGTGTACGGGGATCGCTGGTCGGCACGGACCTAATGGGCCGAAGGGCCTGTTTCAACGCTGTATCGGTAAACTAAACTAAACTAAACTAAAAGTGACAATTTCTGTCAGATTTTGATTACAGTACCCATCTCTATCATAAACTTCAGGGACCTGGTAACATCCTGATAGATAATAGGCACAAAAAGCTGGAGTAACTCAGCGGGACAGGCAGCATCTCTGGAGAGAAGGAATGGGTGATGTTTCGGGTCAAGACCCTTCTTCAGACTGAGCGTCAGGGGACAGAGAGGTATAGACAATGGACAATAGACAATAGACGGAAGGTGCAGGAGCAGGCCACTCGGCCCTTCGAACCATCCCCTCAGCCAACAATAAACCATTCCTCTTTTCCTTGATCAATATCTGCTTTGATCTGTCGTCTTCACACCCCACCCTTCCACATCTCTAGTTTCCCTCTCCGTCACTCTCAGACCTGAAGAAGGGTGTCGACCCGAAAGTCACAGCCTTCTCTCAAGATAAAAATGGGGATTTAGGCATCTCCCTTGAGAGCGACTAGCAACCCAAAGCACGTGTTTCTAAAAAAACAAATAATTGTACCGGGGGGGGTATTTGGGCAAATTCAAAACCAAACGCGAGTTCAAAATTTAGAATTTGAACCTCTACCCCGTAACAAGCGAGGGCCTCCACGCCGTAACAAGCGGGCGCGGCAACATGTACACGGGTACATTCCCCTCAATCTGTCCCCACATTCCCCACAGTCTGTTAGGGTCATAACCTCACCTCCTCCCACTAATAACACTGAACACCGGAGGTGCCACAGGGCTGTGTGAGCAGCCCTCTCCTCTACTCCCTCTTTGCCATAGAGGGAGTGCAGAGAAGGTTCACCAGACTGATTCCTGGGATGTCAGGGTTGTCTTATGAAGAAAGACTGGATAGACTTGGTTTATACTCTCTAGAATTAAGGCGATTGAGAAGGGATCTTATAGAAACTTACAAAATTCTTAAGGGGTTGGACAGGGTAGATGCAGGAAGATTGTTCTCGATGTTGGGGAAGTCCAGGACAAGGGGTCACAGCTTAAGGATAAAGGGGAAATCCTTTAAAACCGAGATGAGAAGAACTTTTTTCACGCAGAGAGTGGTGAATCTCTGGAACTCTCTGCCACAGAGGGTAGTTGAGGCCAGTTCATTGGCTATATTTAAGAGGGAGTTAGATGTGGCCCTTGTGGCTAAGGGGATCAGGGGGTCTGGAGAGAAGGCAGGTACGGGATACTGAGTTGGATGATCAGCCATGATCATATTGAATGGCGGTGCAGCCTCGAAGGGCCGAATGGCCTACTCCTGCACCTAATTCTATGTTTCTACTCTTCACCCACGACTGCATCCCAAAGTACGGATCCAACGCCATTATTAAGTTTGCTGACGACACCACGGTAGTAGGACTGATCAGCGACCACGATGAGTCAGCCTACAGGGAGGAGATCCAGCACCTGACAGCCTGCTGTGCCAACAATAACCTCGTCCTCAACTCCAAAAAGACGAAGGAGATTATTGTTGACTTCAGGCAGACCAGATGAGGCAGTCATACCGCCATCCATATCAACGGGACTGAGGTGGAGCGCGTCTCCAGCTATAAATTCCTCGGAGTGCATATCTCAGAGGACTTGTCCTGGTCCCTCAACACCTCCAAGCTGATCACAAAGGCACAGCAGCGCCTTTACTTCCTTAGGAGGCTCAAGAAAGCCCACCTGTCCCCCCAGATCCTGACCAACTTTTACCGCTGTACCATAGAGAGTATCCTGACCACCTGCTTCACGGTATGGTACAGCAGCTGCACTGCTGCGGACAGGAAGGCACTACAACGGGTGGTGAAAACCGCTCAGCACATCATCGGTGCCCCGCTCCCTGCCATGGATGCCCTCCACCGAAAACGGTGTCTGAGACGGGCTGGGAAGATCATCAAAGACCCCTCACACCCCAACCATGGACTGTTTGCCCTCCTCCCATCAGGGAGGCGGTACAGAAGCATCAGGTCTCGTACCAGCAGGATGAGGAACAGCTTCTACAACAACACAATCACATTGCTGAACTCGGAGTCTCAACGATAGATTTCTCCGGTCCCTCCGTCCCCATTGTTTAATTATTCTGTATTTCCTGATTATTCTGTATCTTCCCTCTTTCTATTTTTTTTCCTTTATGTACAACTATTACGGACTGACGCAAAACTGCATTTCGTTGTACTCATACTTGTATTTGTGCGATGACATTAAAGTTGAATTGAATTGAATTGAATGTACTCAGTACATGTAAATGTACTCACCTCTTCGCATGGTTCAACTTGTCGTGGTGAAGGGGCCTTGCGTGACCCCCATGATTCGGAGAGTGATGCCGTGGGGGGCCACCGGCTTCCAGTAGGGCCACCCATGGCGGTAAGGTCGAGGATGAGGGTCCAGACTAGGAACGATCCAACCTACAAGACCTCAACGGCGGACCAGGCAGACAACGACATCCTGAACTCAACGGCTGTGAAGGCGGATGAAGGCTGCAACAGATCTAGCAGCTCCAATCCCTTGCCATTATTAAGGGTTTGGCCATGCTAGAGGCAGGAAACATGTTCCCGATGGTACACAAAATTCCTGGAGAAAATCAGCGGGTGCAGCAGCATCTATGGAGCGAAGGAAATAGGCAACGTTTTGGCCTGAAACGTTGCCTATTTCCTTCGTTCCATAAATGCTGCTGCACCCGCTGAGTTTCTCCAGTAATTTTGTGTACCTTCGATTTTCCAGCATCTGCAGTTCCTTCTTAAACAACATGTTCCCGATGTTGGGGGAGTCCAGAATCAGGGCCCACAGTTTAAGAATAAGGGGTGAGCCATTTAGAACGGAGACGAGGAAACACTTTTTCTCACAGAGAGTGGTGAGTCTGTGGAATTCTTTGCCTCAGAGGGCGGTGGAGGCCGGTTCTCTGGATACTTTCAAGAGAGAGCTAGATAGGGCTCTTGTAGATAGCGGAGTCAGGGGATATGGGGAGAAGGCAGGAACGGGGAACTGATTGTGGATGTTCAGTGATGATCACATTGAATGGCGATGCTGGCTCGAAGGGCAGAATGGCCTCCTCCTGCACCTATTGTCTATTGTCTATTGTAATGAGTTAATTGGTTTGTGAAGGACCATGTGCTTCTTGGAGTGCAACATCAAGTACACATTAAACAAACACACACACACACACAGGCGTCTTTGTTCTGTGAGCTGCACAGCCAGGATTGGACTCAGAGTCCACCTGAGAGTCCATAAAAACAACAGAACATAGACCATCATCTTCAACCTCGAGGGATAGACACCACGACTCTGGACATCCCCCTTGTGTATACCACCCTCAATATATCTGCAGCATTCAAATGCAAATATTTTCTATACCCCAAACCAAACATAGATACCCTGTCACCAGTCCTGCCCCTCTCCTCATTCTCATCCCACTTCACCTCCCAGTACTTTTTCAACCGGGTCCCTCCTTCTCCCTCAACCTGCCTGCCTGCCACTCCCCTCTCATCAGCCCAACTCTCCTCACCTGTTGCACTCAGTTGCCTCTGATCACCAATTAACCCGGATTATATAAGGGGACATATGAAACTAGGTGCAGGAGTAGAGGGGTCCATTCGGCCCTTCGAGCCTGCACCGCCATTCAATATGATCATGGCTGATCATCCAACTCAGTATCCCGTACCTGCCTTCTCTCCATACCCCCTGATCCCCTTAGCCACATCTAACTCCCTCTTAAATATAGCCAATGAACTGGCCTCAACTACCCTCTGTGGCAGAGAGTTCTAGAGATTCACCACTCTCTGTGTGAGAAAAGTTCTCCTCATCTCGGTTTTAAAGGATTTCCCCCTTATCCTTAAGCTGTGACCCCTTATCCTGGACTTCCCCAACATCGGGAAACAATCTTCCTGCATCTAGCCTGTCCAACCCCTTAAGAATTTTGTAAGTTTCTATAAGATCCCCTCTCAAATCTTCTAAATTCTAGAGAGTATAAAACCAAGTCTATCCAGGTCTTTCTTCATAAGACCAGTTCCTGACATCCCAGGAATCAGTCTGGTGAACCGTCTCTGCACTCCCTCTATGGCAACTAATGTCTCTCCTCACCATTCACACAGTGCCAGATTGTTCTCAGCATTCATACCAGACTCTCCAGCGATTTCCCGACTGCCTACACGGATTCGAACCTGCCTGCCCCTGACCATTCCGTCCTGGTCGTCTTCCCGGGAGGTCACCTCAGCCTTTCTGTCCCCGACCCCGCACCCTTCGTCCCGTACCTCCTGGTTTCTGTCTTAACGGGCCTCTCTCCTGGGCTGTTTGGTGTATCCCTGCAAACGTCCGTCCCTCGACTGTCCGGCCTGGGCTTCGACTCTCCTTTCGTCTCGGTCCCTCGCTGGTTTGGTTTGCATCGTGTGTTGGATCTCCTGGGTTGGACCATTCCGCTACCACGAACCCGACTACGTCTCCTGCCGGGGCCCCTCTTTGGGAACCCTCACTCAATCCTGAGCCTCTGTGTGAGTACGGGTTTACCCATTCACCGTGTTCTACTCTGTGTTTTCAGATCGTAATAAAGTTCATTACCAATTATACCTGCCTGATTCTGTGCTGCTATTGGGTCCAAGCTATACCCGTTACATTCCCAATGAATGACTGAAATCCACGTTGCTTAAAAATGGTTTCATAAGGTCATAGGAGCAGAATTAGGCCATTCAATGGCCCATCGAGTTTTCCACTCTGCCATTTTCATCATGGCTGATCAACCTCTCCCTCCTAACTGCATTCCCCTCCCTTCTCCCCATAAACCTCTGACACCTGTACTAAGCAAGCATTGCTTAAAATGGTTTAATAAGGTCCATTAGGTTCCATAGGAAGCAGAATTAGGCCACGGCCCACATCAGTCCTAAAACAAATTCCCTATCGAACAACGAGTGACAGGCATTCGGCCCTTTCGAGTCCACTCAGGAACAACCGCCATTCAATGTGATCATAAGGGCTGATCATCCCAATCAGTACCCCCCCGTTCCTGCCTTCTCCCCATATCCCATGACTCCGCTATCTTTTAAGAGCCCTATCTAGCTCTCTCTTGAAAGTATCCAGAGAAACCGGCCTCCACCGCCCTCTGAGGCAGGAGAATTCCACAGACTCGCAACTCTCTGTGAGAGAAAAAGTGTTTCCTCATCTCTGTTCAAAATGGCTTACCCCTTATTCTTAAACTGTGGCCCCTGGTTCTGGACTCCCCCAACATTGGGAACATGTTTCCTGCCTCTAGCGTGTCCAAACAATTAATAATCTTATATGTTTTAATGAGATAATACCCTCTCATCCTCTTCTTAAAACTCCAGAGTGTACAAGCCCAGCCGCTCCATTCCTTCAGCATATGACAGTCCCCGCCATCCCGGGAATTAACCTTGTAAACCTACGCTGCCAACTCCCGTTTCAATAGCAAGAAATGCCCCCCTTTTCTCACAAATTTTAGGGGGGACCCAAAACTGCACCACATTTTACTTCCAACGGGCGTCCGTTATCACTAGGGATGGCTCGGATGTACAAGTTACCTCTGCATGCTACAACCCCATGTTTCTCTTTGGCCCCTATACCTGCAAACCACATTGTTCGAACAACAGCAGGCACAACACACTAGCGGGTGGTGAGATACAACTCTTCTGGGGGGGAACAATAAGGACATGTGGAACCAGACCAATGAAAGTGGGACTTGTTTCCAAACTTCCTAGAGAATTCCCATTTAACACAATTTTTCCATAACTTCTTGCGGTTTGAGGGGGACAAAAAAGTTTTAGGCTGCTCCTCAGTTTTATAATGGAAGTAGCTTTAATTGTTGAAATAGTGGTGAGTAGTGATAATTTTTCTGGGGCACTCGCCCCCCAGTATTCTGGGAGTAGTCCGGAGGTTGCAATCGTAGCTAATGTCCACCCACTTTTATGACATTCATTAGGGAGGGAGGAGGATTTTTCCACCCCTTCCATGCTACAGGACTCAGGTGATGAAATTAACATCGGGGGTAGGTCTTTTCAACTGATTTCCTTCCCAGTTGGGGGGGGGGATAAAGTCCCCGGGCTTCCCAGCACATTTGGAAAGTCGGTGGGGCAAACCTACGGGCGTTGGCACCAAAGTCAAGCACAGGATGGTCCCTTTCCTCAAACAATTGGTAAGGGATGTCGCGAATCTGTTTGTTAAATACAAATTTTGCGGGATGGTAAATAGGAGCGGGATAGGCCCCCCTTAGAACAAAAGTGAAGTCGGGTATGTACTGGACTCCAGAAGGGCTTTCGACCAAAACAGGTTCACCACATAAGGAGATTAGGATTTGGCAAACCTTAAAGCAACATGGCCAATTGGGGGGTTCAGCTAGTGATGTGGATTTAGGAGAAAAATGGCGGAACTGGCCAGGACCAGGAAAACAACAAGCAAGTACGGAGGGGTAAAACGGGTCATTTTTCACAAAACAAAATGGGCAGGGCAGGGGGAACTAGGGTGGGGGGGGTACCGTTAAGGCTCAGTACGGGGGACCCCAGCTAATTACGGATAGCTATATAAAATGAATTTTTGGGATGTGACGGGAGGGGTAAATGGATGAAAAACCATCTCCCCAAGTTTGGCGGAGGACCACAAAAGGCTGTGGGGGCGGCCAAAGTGTAGCTAGTTGTTGAGGAGGATGCTAAGGAGGGCTGTCAAGGTGGATCTTTGTATAGGGTTGGGGTGGGAGTGGGGGGGCCCAAATTGGGCATGGGCAAGAGTTGCAGTATATTTTGGAAAATGTTGAGGGGTTATCACACCTTGGTAGGGCAAAAAAAACGGGGGAAATAAGACTATTATCTGTGAATGGTGGCGACGGAATTAGGGAGAAAAAAGGGGGGGAGATTGGAAAACCGAGAACTGGGTGGGCCCATGGGGTGTAACAACCCGTCATTGAAAAAAAGTAGGCAATTGCTTCCATCGGAGGGCAGGGCCAAAGGTGAAAGGGGAAAAGCGAAATTGGTTTGTTAGCCGCTTCATAGGGCAAACAAGGATTTTTGGGTAAGGAGCAGGGGGGCGAGTCTACTGCACAGTTGTTACAGGGTCTTGGTGGGGGGGGGGACCACACCTGGAGTATTGGCGTAACAGTTTGTGGTTCTCCTTAATCTGAGGGGGAAAGGGGGGAATTCTTGCCCATAGGGGGGGAAGTGAGGTTACAGGAGGAAAGGTTTTCACCAGGGACTGATTCCTGGGGCTGGCAGGGTATTTCATTATGAAAGGGGAAAAAAGGGACTGGATAACTTGGGGGCTTGTACTCCCTAAGAATTTAGAAGGGGGATTGAGGGGGGATCTTATAGAAACGTTAAAAATTCTTAAGGGGTTGGATAGACTAGATGCAGGAAGATTGTTCCCGATGTTGGGGAAGTCCAGAACAAGGGGTCACAGTTTAAGGATAAGAGTGAAGTTTTTTAGGACCGAGATGAGAAAATCATTTTTTTTACACAGAGAGTGGTGAATCTCTGGAATTCTCTGCCACAGAAGGTAGTTGAGGCCAGTTCATTGGCTATATTTAAGAGGGAGTTAGATGTTGGCCCCTTGTGGCTAAAGGGATCAGGGGGTATGGAGAGAAGGCAGGTACGGGATACTGAGTTGGATGATCAGCCATGATCATATTGAATGGCGGTGCAGGCTCGAAGGGCAGAATGGCCTACTCCTGCACCTAATTTCTATGTTTCTATGGTTCTAACATGCCATTCGCTTTCTTCACTGCCTGCTGTACCTGCATGTTTACTTTCAGTGACTGATGTACAAGGACACACAGGTCTTGTTGTACTTCCCTTTTTCCTAATCCGGCACCATTGAGATAATATTCTGCCTCCTTGTTCTAGCCGCCAAAATGGATAACCTCACATTTTATCTACATTATACTGCATCTTCCATGCATCTGCCCACTCACTCAACCCGTCCAAGTCACCCTGCAACCTCCTAGCATCCTCTACGCAGCTCACTCTGGCACCCAGCTTTTGTGTCATCTGCAAATTTGCTAGTGTTACTTTTAATTCCATCATCTAAATCATTAATATATATTGTAAATAGTTGCGGTCCCAGCACCGAGCCTTGCGGCACTCCACTCGCCACTGCCTGCCATTCTGACAGGGACCCGTTTAGTCCTACTCTTTGTTTCCTATCTGCCAACCAATTCTCTATCCATGTCAATACCTTACCCCCAATACCATGTGCCCTAATTTAGCCCACTAATCTCCTATGTGGACCTTATCAAATGCTTTCTGAACGTCCAGGTACACTACATCCACTGGCTCTCCCTTGTCCATTTTCCTAGTTACATCTTCAAAATATTCCAGAAGATTAGTCAGCATGATTTCCCCTTCGGAAATCCCATGCTGACTTAATACAGAAGGTGCAGGATCAGTTCATTCCTAGGAGGAAGAAAGATTCCAAGGGGAGAAAGGGGCGACTGTGGCTGACAAGGGGACATCAGGGACAGTATAAAAATTAAAGCCAAGAAGTACAACGTAGCAAAGATGAGCAGGAAGTAGCAACATACTTGGTGTCACCCTTGAAGAATCCAAACTAACCAAAAGTATCTTGGCATCAAATTGCAGAATGATCTGCGTTGGAATGGTCAGACTCATCATGCAACGGTGAAAGCAACTTTCTGAGGCACAACTTTCATCATCGTTCAACTTCTGTCAAGGAGAATCTATACTTCAACCTCGTTAGACCTCATTTGGACTACGCAGTTGCAGCACAGGACCCATACACAAATAAAAACATTTCTTCCATCGAACGTGTCCAAAAGAAAGCAGCTTTACCCGCATTTGGTAAATAACAACCCCCTAGGAGAGGAAGAACAGCATGTTTCACCCAAGGTTTTCTTGAAATTTTTCTCTGGGTTCGGGGGGTGGGAAAAACCCCTCTCCAAAGGACAGAACAGAACGTGTGCAACAACCTCCCCAACCGTTTGACCCTGGTTTTACCAAAATGTTAAAATAATGGGTCAGCTTAGACAATATTAGAACTAACAAAGGGGGGGGGGGGGGAAACCCTAACCACCAAAACCCCCAAAAAACATTAGGAACAGAAGGGGACGTAGGGCATTCCCCCCCCCCCCGATACAATTCGGTGATCCCCGCTACACAGGGGGGGGGGGGTGGGGGTGGGGACAGAATGTAACAGTCAATTTCGTTCTTCCCCCGGCCCAAATTTTAAAGGGCATGGGGGGGGAATTTTAATCTCCCAACCAAAACGTATAGTTAACAAAAAACCAAAACCAGATGGAACTAAATGTAAAAGTAGCCAATTACTCCTCCCAATTAAAAAAACCATTTTTCTGGCTTAAAGGCCCTCCTTCCCAACCCACCTCCAGTTTAAATTCAGTGGGAATATTTTGGGGGAGGGAAAAAGAAAACAGAACAGAAGGCAGAGAGCGGAAAAAAAAATGGAGAAAACGACAATACGGGGAGAAAAGATGAGATACAAAGGTAAGCTAGCCAAGAATATAAAGGAGGATAGTAACAGCTTCTTTAGGTATGTGAAGAGGAAAAAATTAGTTAAGACCAAAGTTGGATCCTTGCAGACAGAAAAAGGTGAATTTATTATGGGGAACAAGGAAATGGCAGATGAGTTGAACAGGTACTTTGGATCTGTCTTCACTAAGGAGGACACAAACAATCTTCCTGATATAGTAGTGGCCAGAGGATCTGGGGTGACGGAGGAACTGAAGGAAATCCATATTAGGCAGGAAATGGTGTTGGATAGACTGATGTGACTGAAGGCTGATAAATCCCCAGGGCCCGATGGTCTGCATCCCAGGGTACTTAAGGAAGTGGCTCTAGAAATCGTGGATGCATTGGTGATCATTTTCCAAAGTTCTGTAGACTCAGGATCAGTTCCTGTGGATTGGAGGGTAGCTAATGTTATCCCACTTTTTAAGAAAGGCGGGAGAGAGAAAACAGGGAATTATAGACCAGTTAGCCTGACATCGGTGGTGGGGAAGATGCTGGAGTCAATCATAAAGGATGAATTAGCGGCACATTTGGATAGCAGTAACAGGATCGGTCCGAGTCAGCATGGATTTACGAAGGGGAAATCATGCTTGACTAATCTTCTGGAATTTTTTCAGAAAACATTTGATAAGGTCCCACATAGGAGATTAGTGGGCAAAATTAGGGCACATGGTATTGGGGATAGAGTGCTGACATGGATAGAAAACTGGTTGGCAGACAGGAAACAAAGAGTAGGGATTAACGGGTCCCTTTCAGAATGGCAGGCATTGACTAGTGGGGTACCGCAAGGCTCGGTGCTGGGACCACAGCTATTTACAATATACATCAATGATTTGGATGAAGGGATTCAAAGTAACATTAGCAAATTTGCAGATGACACAAAGCTGGGTGGCAGTGTGAACTGTGAGGAGGATGCTATGAGAATGTAGGGTGACTTGGACAGGTTGAAGTTTAATGCGGATAAATGTGAGGTTATCCACTTTGGTAGCAAAAACAGGAATGCAGATTACTATTTAAATGGCGTCATAGAAACATAGAAACATAGAAAATAGGTGCAGGAGTAGGCCATTCGGCCCTTCGAGCTTGTACCGCCATTCAATATGATCATGGCTGATCATCCAACTCAGTATCCTGCACCTGCCTTCTCTCCATACCCTCTGATCCCCTTAGCCACAAGGGCCACATCTAACTCCCTCTTAATGTAGGGAAAAGCGATAGTACAACGGGATCTGGGGGTCCTTGTCCATCAGTCTATGAAAGTAAGCATGCAGGTACAGCAGGCAGTGAAGAAAGTGAACGGCATGTTTGCCTTTATAACAAGAGGAATCGAATACAGGAGCAAAGAGTTCCTTCTGCAGTTGTACGGGCCCTAGTGAGACCACACCTGGAGTATTGTGTGCAATTTTGGTCCTTAATTTGAGGAAGGACATTCTTGCTATTGAGGGAAGGAACAGAAAAAAAGAAGAAAACAACAACAACGGTATTTGGTAATGAGCACAGGAAAACAACAGACAGAAAAAATGAGCAAAAACGCAAAACGAAGAGGGGTACAACGTGGAGAGGGGAAGAGGAGTGCAAAAAAGGACGGTCACGGCCTAGGTCAGAAAAAGTCGTGTATAAAGTTACTAACCGGCATTGATGTGGAAGTCCCAAATAAAATCTAAGTATTGACTTACATGAGAAAAGGAGCGAGTATACCCCTCAGGGTGACTGAGGGAGGGCAACCACTGGAGGGGAAAGAGGGTGGTGACTGGGGGGTGAGTATATCAACACGTCTACAGATACCAGGCGGTCCGGAAAAAATCATGAGTAATCACCTGGATATATGTGCTGTTGTATGAATCAGAGGGAAAAGTGTATGTGTGAGAAGAAAGAAAAACTATGAGGTACCATGTCATGTGGGGACACGAAACAGGGGAACAATATATGCGGCCAAAGGCTACATGGCTTGATAAAAAGTTGATTACATTTGTTGAAAACCGGGCGGACCACGTGAAGGTTGCAATCTCCCACCCCTGATTGTGGATGATCAGCCATGATCACAGCATGAATGGCGGTGCTGGCTCGAACGGCCGCATGGCCTACTCCTGCACCTCTTGTCTATTGACTATAAAAAGCCTCCATGAGCCTGACCCTCGATATCTCGCACCCACCATGTCCCATGAAACTGTTGTTGGTTCCAATGAGAACGGGTCAAGTCAACAGGCACGACATTCCGTGGAGCTCTGGGGGTGAGTGTAAAAAATACCCCTTCCCCCACCCCCACCCCCCACAGTCCTCGGCCCCGCTTCCCTGCTCCTGTTGGGACACTATGGGGAAGAGGTGACCCCGAGAGCATCCAGCGTTGAGAAACCCCCCCCCCCCCCCCACACACACTAAAAGCAAACACACAGAGGAACACATAGCAACACACACACCTCTGGGCTTCCATGGCAAGACTGACTGGGCAAGTCCATGCGTCGACAAAAACAGGCTATAACATGAACAGGGCAAAAGAGCGGGGGGCGTCGGGTGAGTTTATTAAAATCGACGTGTAGGGGTGAGTAGAAACCTCAAAAAGCGTCGGCAGTACGCATCACAAAACGGGTGATGAGGGGGGTGAGAGACAGAACAACAGGCAGAAGAACGCAGACGCGGGAAAAAAAGAAAGAGAAAGGACAACAGAAAGACTAAAAAAGAACGGGACAAAAGGTGGGGAAAAGAGACAGGCACAACCAGTAGCGTGTGGAAAACACGGAACTCGACTACACCCATTCACGAGCGAACTCGCAAAACTTAAAAGGCAGAAATGCCCTCCAGGAGAACGAAGGGAAAACGAGCGCCGAGAAAGCGCGCGCAAGTGTGCGGTGATGCGCGCATTCCCTAAAGCGTTTAATTGTGTGCACCAGACAAGGGGGAGGGGGAATCGGAATAGCATCCGGCAAGAAGGTAGGAAGGATAGGAAATAGCTAAAGAAGGGAAAGAAGGAAAGAGGGAAGATAAGGCTAGAGAAGAGAGAGAGAGAGGGAGAGAGTGAGAGGGACAGAAGGGAGGAGAGGGGGGGAGGAGAGGGGGGAAAGGGGAGGAGAGGGGGCAAGAGAGAGGGAGGGGAAGCAGAGATGGGGAGAGTGGAGGGAAGAGGGCAAGGGTGGAGGGAGTGTGTGGTGCGAGTGCTTTTCGAGCTAGAGGAAGGGAGGAGAGCGAGAGAGTGTGAGAAAGAGAGAGTGAGGGTGAAGGGAGAGGGGGAGAGAGAGAGAGAGAGGAAGGGGAGGGGTTAGAGCGAGGGTGAGAGAGGAGGAGAGGGAGAGGGGATAGGGAGATATTGTGGAGTGGGGGGAGGGGAGGGGGGGCGAGAGAGGCTGGCCGAGGAGACCGTCAGGGTCCGGCACAATGAGCGATGGGGGGTCCCCGGCTGACCAGGAGGGGCCGGGACGAGGGCCAGCGCCGACCCGAGAGCTCAATCGTCCGCAGGGAGCTCGGGGATACGCCGGAACTTCATC